>NC_091286.1:129081818-129380777 GCF_032444005.1 Ranitomeya imitator
TACAGAGACTGAAGCCTAAAGTCGGTCCCACCATGGGATCTAAATTTAGTGCTAAACGCACTGAGTAAACACCCATATGAACCAGCAGGCGACATGGACATTAGTAGACATCATTCAAGACTGCCTTTCTAGTAGCGATCACATTGTCAAAAAGATTAGGGGAACTATAGGCCCTATCTATTCAGGACCCATACTTACAGGTGTTCGAGGATCGACTAGTCTTGAGGATCGATCCAGCATTTCTCCCTAAAGTTGTTTCAACTTCAAACAAGAATCAGGAGGTTGTTCTCCCCTCTTTCTGCAAGCACCCTAGAAACCTGACAGAAAGACTCTTTCATTGCCTAGATGTTAGAGACAGTTCTTAAATACGTAGAGGCAACTAAGGACTGGAGGCAGGACACAAACTTGTTTCTGCAGTATGGGGGTGCAAATAAAGGTAAAAGGGTGGCCAAATCCACAACAGCTAGGTGGATCAGATCCACGATCACTCTAGCCTACGAGGCTCAAGGAAGATCTCCCCTGGATACTCATAGAGCACATTCAACTAGAGCAATAGCTATTTCATGGGCTGAGAAAGGGGGGCTTCAGCGGACTAGATTTGCAGAGCCGCAACTTGGTCTAGTCTAAATACTTTCACAAAACATTATAAACTAGACGTACAGTGCAGACCAAAAGTTTGGACACACCTTCTCATTTAAAGATTTTTCCAGATTTCCAGTGGTCTAATGTCCATTCCCTGTGTTCTTTAGCCCAAACAAGTCTCTTCTGCTTGTTGCCTGTCCTTAGCAGTGGTTTCCTGGCAGATATTTTACCATGAAGGCCTGCTGCACAAAGTCTCCTCTTAACAGTTGTTGTAGAGATGTGTCTGCTGCTAGAACTCTGTGTGGCATTGACCTGGTCTCTAATCTGAGCTGCTGTTAACCTGCGATTTCTGAGGCTGGTGACTCAGATAAACTTATCATCAGAAGCAGAGGTGACTCTTGGTCTTCCTTTCCTGGGGCGGTCCTCATGTGAGCCAGTTTCTTTGTAGCTCTTGATGGTTTTTGCCACTGAACTTGGGGACACTTTCAAAGCTTGCCCAATTTTTCGGACTGACTGACCTTCATTTCTTAAAGCAATGATGACCACTCGTTTTTCTTTACTTAGCTGCTTTTTTCTTGCCATAATACAAATTCTAACAGTCTATTCAGTAGGACTATCAGCTGTGTATCCACCAGACTTTTGCATAACACAACTGATGATCCCAACCCCATTTATAAGGCAGAAATCCCACTTATTAAACCTGACATGGCACACCTGTGAAGTGAAAACCATTCCCGGTGACTACCTCTTGAAGCTCATCAAGAGAATGGCAAGTGTTGTGAATTCTGTGGCAGAGCTCCCTCCTGTGGTCACAAGTGGTACTTCGGCTGATTCTCTCTGTGAGCTTCTGTTGGTGGAGGGAAGTGGTACTGCGGCTTCTGAGTTTCCTCCCTCAGGTGATCTGGTGAGGTCGTTAGGTGCTTCTCTACTTAACTCCACCTAATGCTTTGATCCTGGCTTCCTGTCAATGTTCCAGTGTTGGACTTGCTTTTCCCTGGATCATTCCTGTGGCCTGCTGCTCTGCATAGCTAAGTTCTTCTTTGCTATTTGTTGCTATTTTTTCTGTCCAGCTTGTCTAATTTGTTGCTGGAAGCTCTGGGACGCAAAGGGTGTACCTCCGTGCCGTTAGTTCGGTACGGAGGGTCTTTTTGCCCCCTTTGCGTGGTTTTCTTTAGGGTTTTGTGTAGACCGCAAAGTTACCTTTTCTATCCTCGATCTGTTAAGAAAGTCGGGCCTCACTTTGCTGATTCTATTTCATCTCTACGTTTGTCTTTTCATCTTAACTCACAGTCATTATATGTGGGGGGCTGCCTTTTCCTTTGGGGTATTTCTCTGAGGCAAGGTAGGCTTATTTTCTATCTTCAGGCTAGTTAGTTTCTCAGGCTGTGCCGAGTTGCATAGGCAGAGTTAGGCGCAATCCACGGCTGCCTCTAGTGTTGTTTGGAGAGGATTAGGGATTGCGGTCTGCAGAGTTCCCACATCTCAGAGCTCGTTCTATGATTTTGGGTTATTGTCAGATCACTGTATGTGCTCTGACTGCTATGTCCATAGTAGTACTGAATTGCCTTTCATAACAGTACAGGAAGCCAAAAGTACTAATGATTCTCAATAGAGGGAAAAAAGAAGTTCTGAGACCATTTTTTTTTTCTTTGCACTGTGTTTTGCCTTTTCTTTCCCCTAGACATTTGGGTGGTTCAGTACACAGGTGTAGCGATGGACATTAGAAGTCTGTCTTCATTTGTGGATCAGCTCTCGGCAAGAGTACAAAAGATTCAAGACACTATTGATCAGAAAGCTATGTTGGAACCAAGAATTCCTATTCCTGATTTGTTTTTTGGAGATAGAACTAAGTTTCTGAGTTTCAAAAATAATTGTAAATTATTTCTGGCCTTGAAACCCCGCTCCTCTGGTGATCCAGTTCAACAGGTTTTGATTGTTATTTCTTTTTTGCGCGGCGACCCTCAGGACTGGGCATTTTCTCTTGCGCCAGGAGATCCTGCATTGAGTAATATCGATGCGTTTTTCCTGGCGCTCGGATTGCTGTACGATGAACCTAATTCAGTGGATCAGGCAGAGAAAAATTTGCTGGCTCTTTGTCAGGGTCAGGATGAGATAGAGGTATATTGTCAGAAATTTAGAAAGTGGTCCGTGCTCACTCAATGGAATGAATCTGCGCTGGCAGCTATGTTTAGAAAGGGTCTCTCTGAAGCCCTTAAGGATGTCATGGTGGGATTTCCTATGCCTGTTGGTTTGACTGAGTCTATGTCTTTGGCCATTCAGATCGGTCGACGCTTGCGTGAGCGTAAATCTGTGCACCATTTGGCGGTATTACCTGAGCTTAAACCTGAGCCTATGCAGTGCGATAGGACTTGGACCAGAGTTAAACGGCAAGAACACAGACGTCTGAATGGGCTGTGTTTCTACTGTGGTGATTCCACTCATGCTATCTCTGATTGTCCTAAGCGCACTAAGCGGTTCGCTAGGTCTGCCACCATTGGTACGGTACAGTCAAAATTTCTTCTGTCCGTTACCTTGATCTGCTCTTTGTCATCGTATTCTGTCATGGCATTTGTGGATTCAGGCGCTGCCCTGAATTTGATGGACTTGGAGTATGCTAAGCGTTGTGGGTTTCTCTTAGAGCTCTTGCAGTGTCCTATTCCATTGAGAGGAATTGATGCCACGCCTTTGGCCAAGAATAAGCCTCAATACTGGACCCAGCTGACCATGTGCATGGCTCCTGCACATCAGGAGGTTATTCGCTTTCTGGTGTTGCATAATCTGCATGATGTGGTCGTGTTGGGGTTGCCATGGCTACAAGCCCATAATCCAGTATTAGATTGGAAATCCATGTCGGTGTCCAGCTGGGGTTGTCAGGGGGTACATGGTGATGTTCCATTTCTGTCAATTTCGTCATCCACCCCTTCTGAGGTTCCAGAGTTCTTGTCTGATTACCGGGATGTATTTGATGAGCCCAAGTCCGATGCCCTACCTCCGCATAGGGATTGTGATTGTGCTATCAATTTGATTCCTGGTAGTAAATTCCCAAAAGGTCGACTGTTTAATTTATCCGTGCCTGAGCACGCCGCTATGCGCAGTTATGTGAAGGAATCACTGGAGAAGGGGCATATTCGCCCGTCATCGTCACCATTAGGAGCAGGGTTCTTTTTTGTAGCCAAGAAGGATGGTTCGCTGAGACCTTGTATAGATTACCGCCTTCTAAATAAGATCACGGTTAAATTTCAGTACCCCTTGCCATTGTTATCTGATTTGTTTGCTCGGATTAAGGGGGCTAGTTGGTTCACCAAGATAGATCTTCGTGGTGCGTATAATCTGGTGCGAATCAGGCGAGGAGATGAATGGAAAACTGCATTTAATACGCCCGAGGGTCATTTTGAGTATCTAGTGATGCCATTCGGACTTGCCAATGCTCCATCAGTGTTTCAGTCCTTTATGCATGACATCTTCCGAGAGTACCTGGATAAATTCCTGATTGTGTACTTGGATGACATTTTGATCTTCTCGGATGATTGGGAGTCTCATGTGAAGCAGGTCAGAACAGTTTTTCAGGTCCTGCGTGCTAATTCTTTGTTTGTGAAGGGATCAAAGTGTCTCTTTGGTGTGCAGAAGGTTTCATTTTTGGGGTTCATCTTTTCCCCTTCTACTATCGAGATGGATCCTGTTAAGGTCCAAGCCATCCATGATTGGACTCAGCCGACATCTCTGAAAAGTCTGCAAAAGTTCATGGGCTTTGCTAATTTTTATCGTCGCTTCATCTGCAATTTTTCTAGTATTGCCAAACCATTGACCGATTTGACCAAGAAGGGTGCTGATTTGGTCAATTGGTCTTCTGCTGCTGTGGAAGCTTTTCAAGACTTGAAGCGTCGTTTTTCTTCTGCCCCTGTGTTGTGTCAACCAGATGTTTCTCTTCCGTTCCAGGTCGAGGTTGATGCTTCTGAGATTGGAGCAGGGGCTGTTTTGTCGCAGAGAGGTTCTGATTGCTCAGTGATGAAACCATGCGCTTTTTTTTCCAGGAAGTTTTCGCCTGCTGAGCGAAATTATGATGTGGGCAACCGAGAGTTGCTGGCCATGAAGTGGGCATTCGAGGAGTGGCGTCATTGGCTTGAAGGAGCTAAGCATCACGTGGTGGTATTGACTGATCATAAGAACTTGACTTATCTTGAGTCTGCTAAGCGGTTGAATCCTAGACAGGCTCGTTGGTCGCTGTTTTTTGCCCGTTTTGACTTTGTGATTTCGTACCTTCCGGGCTCTAAAAATGTGAAGGCGGATGCTCTGTCTAGGAGTTTTGTGCCCGACTCTCCGGGTTTGTCTGAGCCGGCGGGTATCCTCAAGGAAGGAGTAATTGTGTCTGCCATCTCCCCTGATTTGCGGCGGGTGCTGCAAAAATTTCAGGCTAATAAACCTGATCGTTGTTCAGCGGAGAGACTGTTTGTCCTTGATAGGTGGACCAATAAAGTTATCTCTGAGGTTCATTGTTCGGTGTTGGCTGGTCATCCTGGAATCTTTGGTACCAGAGAGTTGGTGGCTAGATCCTTTTGGTGGCCGTCTCTGTCGCGGGATGTGCGTTCTTTTGTGCAGTCCTGTGGGATTTGTGCTCGGGCTAAGCCCTGCTGTTCTCGTGCCAGTGGGTTGCTTTTGCCCTTGCCGATCCCGAAGAGGCCTTGGACACATATCTCTATGGATTTTATTTCTGATCTTCCCGTTTCTCAAAAGATGTCAGTCATTTGGGTGGTCTGTGATCGCTTTTCTAAGATGGTCCATCTGGTACCCTTGTCTAAATTGCCTTCCTCCTCTGATTTGGTGCCATTGTTCTTCCAGCATGTGGTTCGTTTACATGGCATTCCAGAGAATATCGTTTCTGACAGAGGTTCCCAGTTTGTTTCAAGGTTTTGGCGAGCCTTTTGTGGTAGGATGGGCATTGACTTGTCTTTTTCCTCGGCTTTCCATCCTCAGACTAATGGCCAGACCGAACGAACCAATCAGACCTTGGAAACATATCTGAGATGCTTTGTTTCTGCCGATCAGGATGACTGGGTGTCCTTTTTGCCTTTGGCTGAGTTCGCCCTTAATAATCGGGCCAGCTCGGCTACCTTGATTTCGCCATTTTTCTGCAATTCTGGGTTCCATCCTCGTTTCTTTTCAGGACAGGTTGAGTCTTCGGACTGTCCTGGTGTGGATACTGTGGTGGACAGGTTGCAGCAGATTTGGACTCATGTAGTGGACAATTTGACCTTGTCCCAGGAGAAGGCTCAACGTTTCGCTAATCGCAGACGCCGTGTGGGTCCCCGACTTCGTGTTGGGGATCTGGTTTGGTTATCTTCTCGTCATATTCCTATGAAGGTTTCCTCTCCTAAGTTTAAACCTCGTTTCATTGGTCCGTATAGGATTTCTGAGGTTCTTAATCCTGTGTCTTTTCGTCTGACCCTTCCAGATTCTTTTTCCATACATAACGTATTCCATAGGTCATTATTGCGGAGATACGTGGCACCTATGGTTCCATCTGTTGATCCTCCTGCCCCGGTTTTGGTGGAGGGGGAATTGGAGTATATTGTGGAGAAGATTTTGGATTCTCGTGTTTCTAGACGGAAACTCCAGTATCTGGTTAAATGGAAGGGTTATGCTCAGGAAGATAATTCCTGGGTTTTTGCCTCTGATGTCCATGCTCCCGATCTTGTTCGTGCCTTTCATGTGGCTCATCCTGGTCGGCCTGGGGGCTCTGGTGAGGGTTCGGTGACCCCTCCTCAAGGGGGGGGTACTGTTGTGAATTCTGTGGCAGAGCTCCCTCCTGTGGTCACAAGTGGTACTTCGGCTGATTCTCTCTGTGAGCTTCTGTTGGTGGAGGGAAGTGGTACTGCGGCTTCTGAGTTTCCTCCCTCAGGTGATCTGGTGAGGTCGTTAGGTGCTTCTCTACTTAACTCCACCTAATGCTTTGATCCTGGCTTCCTGTCAATGTTCCAGTGTTGGACTTGCTTTTCCCTGGATCATTCCTGTGGCCTGCTGCTCTGCATAGCTAAGTTCTTCTTTGCTATTTGTTGCTATTTTTTCTGTCCAGCTTGTCTAATTTGTTGCTGGAAGCTCTGGGACGCAAAGGGTGTACCTCCGTGCCGTTAGTTCGGTACGGAGGGTCTTTTTGCCCCCTTTGAGTGGTTTTCTTTAGGGTTTTGTGTAGACCGCAAAGTTACCTTTTCTATCCTCGATCTGTTAAGAAAGTCGGGCCTCACTTTGCTGATTCTATTTCATCTCTACGTTTGTCTTTTCATCTTAACTCACAGTCATTATATGTGGGGGGCTGCCTTTTCCTTTGGGGTATTTCTCTGAGGCAAGGTAGGCTTATTTTCTATCTTCAGGCTAGTTAGTTTCTCAGGCTGTGCCGAGTTGCATAGGCAGAGTTAGGCGCAATCCACGGCTGCCTCTAGTGTTGTTTGGAGAGGATTAGGGATTGCGGTCTGCAGAGTCCCCACGTCTCAGAGCTCGTTCTATGATTTTGGGTTATTGTCAGATCACTGTATGTGCTCTGACCGCCTTGTCCATAGTAGTACTGAATTGCCTTTCATAACAGGCAAGAGTGTGCAAAGCAGTCATCAAAGCAAAAGGTGGCTACTTTGAAGAACCTAGAATATAAGACATATTTTCAGTTGTTTCACACTTTTTTGTTAAGTACGTATATAATTCCCCATGCAGGCGTGTACTACGGAGGACAGAGAATGAACTTCAATCCAATATTGCGGCCAGCATACAGCCAGCGGGTAAGGAAAGGGTGAATCAAACACCTTAAAACTCCGCCCATATGACCGAAAACCGGTCCCGCCAAATTCAGGTAACAGGTTCCTTTTAGGGGCTGTTTCGGAGGTGAGACTTAATTGTCACAATTTTGTTTACTGAACTACTGGAATGCTCTTTAAGGAACTACTGGAATGCTCTTTAAGGCTGTGTGCACACGTTCATGATTTTTCGAGTTTTTTGCGTTTTTTTGCGGTTTTTTTTTCGCTATAAAAACGCGATAAAAGCATGAAAAAAAGGCATACATATGCATCCCATCATTTATAATGCATTCCACAACTTTTGTGCATATGTTGCGTTTTTTTCCCCGTGAAAAAAATGCATCGCGGTAAAAAACACAGCATGTTCATTAATTTTGCAGATATTTTGCGGATTTCCCACTATATTATTGCATTGGGAATCTCCGGAAAAAAACGCAAAAAATCTGCAAAAAAACACACAAAAAACACGAGAAAAACCTATAAAAAACGCATGCAGATTTCTTGCAGAAAATGTTCGGTTTTGTTCAGAAAATTTCTGCAAGAAATCCTGATTTGTGCACATAGCCTTAAGAAAATGTATCTACTATATTATTTATTTAATAAAACTAAGAATTTATAATAAGCCATGACCGAGAAACATTCTTTTTTTTATCACTTTTTACTTTCTCTTTTTATTTACACTTTTCTTTATTATCTTTTTACGTGATATGAACGGAAGTTATTTTTGCTAAACTGCTGTTAACTGCATTTAAAAAGTTTACCTATGGTCACTGGACTGCTACTCCCATCAGCTGACAGCTGCTGCCGCTAGTAGCAGCAAGAGCAGGGGCAGCTGATGGGGAGTATTTATCAGCTGACGCCTGCGCTCTAAATAATTAAAAAAATAAAACAGCATGGGCTCCCCTGTATTTTTGATAACCAGCCAAGCAAAACTGGTTATCAAGGCTGGTTATCAAGAATGGAGAGGTCCCCACGCTGTTTTTTTGTCCATTTTTGACAACCAGCCTTGCTAAAGCAGACAGGTGGGGGCTGGTATTCTCAGGCTGGTAAGGGCCATGGATATTGGCCCCCGCCCAAAAATAGCAGCCCGCAGCCACCCTGAAAAGGCACATCTATTAGATGGGCTAATTCTGGCACTTTGCCCGGATTTTCCCTCTTGCTCTGTGGTGGTGGTGGCAAGTGGGGTTCACATTTGTGACGTTGATGTTACCTTTGTATTGTCTGGTGACATCAAGCCCACGGATTAGTAATGGAGAGGCGTCTATAAGACACCTCTCCACCACTAATCCTATACTTATATTGTATAAAAACACACAGCAAGCATAAAGTCCATATTTTGAAATAAAAACAAAACACACTTTTCCATGTTTATTTAAAAATGACAAACACAGTTATACTCACAGCAGCAGTGACGTCATCGAGGTTACCATGTGTCACTGAGGCTACGTTCCCAGTCGGGTGAATTGCAGTGAGACTCACTGCCTTTTTCTCACGGTGCTGAGCTCACAGCAGCTTATTTATCAGTGGTTCTCAGCCTGGACGGTTGTATCTTGGCACCGTTTAGGTTGAAAATGATTTATCCCCAGACATGGATTACAGCGGGGAAAGAACGACGGACAGGTGAGGGATATTGTTTTTATTTTCTATTTATTACAGGAGACGAGGGATTCAATGGAATGGGCGTTAGATGAGTATAACTGTGGTTGTTATTTTTAAATAAAAATGGAAAAGTGTGTTTTGTTTTTATTTCAAGTAAAGGACTTTATACTTGCTATGTGTTCATTTACAATGCAACTATAGGATTAGTAATGGATAGGCATCTTGTAGACGGCAAAGTGCCAGAACTGGCGCATCTAATAGATGTGCCTTTTCTGGGAGGCTGCAAGCTGCTATTTTCAGACTGAGGGGGCAATATCAATGGCGCATTACCAGCCTGAGAATACCAGCCCCCAGCTGTTTGCTATAGCAAAGCTGGTTGTCAAAAATGGGGGGATCCCACAATGTTTTTTGAACTTATTTATTTAAATGATAATATTTACATTATTTAAAAAAACAGCAAGGAGAGCCCTCTATTCTTGCTAACCAGCCTTGCTGAAGCTGACCGCTCAGGGTTGCAGCCTACAGCTGTCAGTTTTGCCTGGCTGGTTATCAAAATTACAGGGGAGCCCACAACGTTTATTTTTTTACTATTTATTTAAAAGTGCAGGCGCCGGCTGATGAATACTTTTCCAAACAAGTTCACTCAACTTGTTTGTTGACAAACAAAGGATAGTTCATGACTGGTGGTGGATTACTGTGTTATCTAAATCGATGAAGGTCTTGATGAGGGTCTGGACTACTTCTATTGTATTTTGAGCAAAGCTGATTTAAAGGTACCTTCACACATAACGATATCGTTAACGATATCGTTGCTTTTTGTGACGTAGCAACGATATCATTAAGGAAATCGTTATGTGTGACAGCGACCAACGATCAGGCCCCTGCTGGGAGATCGTTGGTCGCTGAGGAAAGTCCAGAACTTTATTTTGTCGCTGGACTTCCCGCTGACATCGCTGGATCGGCGTGTGTGACGCCGATCCAGCGATGTCTTCACTGGTAACCAGGGTAAACATTGGGTTACTAAGCGCAGGGCCGCGCTTAGTAACCCGATGTTTACCCTGGTTACCAGCGTAAACGTTAAAAAAACAAACACTACATACTTACCTTCAGCTGTCTGTCCCCGGCGCTCTGCTTCTCTGCACTCCTCCTGCAACCTGTGTCAGCGCAGGCCAGCCAGAAAGCAGAGCGGTGACGTCACCGCTGTGCTTTCCGGCTGACCGGCGCTGACAGTGCAGAGGAAAGCAGAGCGCCGGAGGACAGACAGCGGAAGGTAAGTATGTAGTGTTTGTTTTTTTAACGTTTACGCTGGTAACCAGGGTAAACATCGGGTTACTAAGCGCGGCTCTGCGCTTAGTAACCCGATGTTTACCCTGGTTACCGGGGACCTCGGCATCGTTGGTCGCTGGAGAGCTGTCTGTGTGACAGCTCTCCAGCGACCAAACAGCGACGCTGCAGTGATCGACATCGTTGTTGGTATCACTGCAGCGTCGCTTAGTGTGACGGTACCCTAAGTCAATTGCTATCAGAAATCTTTGCTATCCAGAAGCTGATATTAACCAATGGTTTCCTAATAGCTTAAGAAACTATTCTAGTTTTTCTTTACTAGCTTCATAACTTATTACGACATTGGATCATGTCTATGGTTATGGCAATAGGGATTGCAGAGTCACACTTGGGACTTGTTGTTTGAATGGGCCCAAGCCACCAGTTTTACAAATAGCACATGTTACAAGAGGCCTTTGTTAGGGATTTCCAGGTTATGCCTTTGACCATATCTGAGAAAATAGATGCAGTCAAGCCATGGTTTATGGATATTTTTTTGTATTTAATCTTTGCGATGAATGAACATAGTGACCAATGTTTGTGGTTAAGGAAAATAAAACTTCAAAAAGCATAAGTTACTTTTTATGCAGGAAAACAATTGAGAAATATTATTTTTATTATTAAAAATAAAATAATCCTCTTTTAAATGTGGTTTAATAAAGACGTTTTAGCAGAACGTGCTGTTCTCCGTGTAGTACATACCACACCCTTTTGAAGTGCTTTTAAATGTTCCTTCTTACATAAAGAACAAAGTTTCTCAGACATTTCCTTCAGTGCCCTGAAAAGACCAGGTTTAAAGTATTTACTTTGCGGGTACTTATAGGACAATGGTTTCTTTAATCATCTAAATTTAAACAGCTTTTAGGAATCAGGAAACTTAGCATTGTATTTTGATGGTGGGCATGGGACTTAAAGTGGGTGTCCCTCGAACAAACTACATTAGAATCAATATATTTTTGAATAAAAATAAGTTCCCCCCAAAAAATGTTCCGGTGCTGAGATAATCTTATAAATGTGCCCCTGCGTGTACTGTGTATTGCCTGTGTCAGACTGACTGACTGAATTATTTTAATTCCAAGATTTATTAATTAAAATTAATTTGTTTGTGGAAAAACCCCTTTAAAGGGAACCTGCCATAGGAGCCTATAGGCATTCCTTGTTGCTCAATTATCTATGCAACATGTATCCACTAAATGTACAGTACTTAGCGGTAATCAAGGAGCTGAATATATTTGACTAAAGAGTCATGGAGTCAACTTCCTAAACATGCTTAACTAACAACAACAAGTCTATAGAGGCTTCTGCTGATGATTATAATGATGTCCCGGCCTCAAGGATTGGGTATGCCTAGGGTATGTTCGTTGGGACTCGAGCTAAGTGATTTACATATAAAAAATATTCAATATTCAAATACTGTCTTATACATTGCCGAGCAACAAACAATACATAGAGAACATGGTAAGAAATTGGTACTGACTGGGTCCCGTTAACAAATCTACTGACTTACATTGTCCAATGATCTTAAACCAACAATGAATTATTAACTTTTGCCCCTATCTACAAACTCTGTTCCCTAATGAAAACAAGCTAGTAATATAGCTTGATTGCAAATAGGCAATAATGACAGACAGTTTAACCCCTTCGCGCCATGCGCCGTACTAGTACTGCGCTGCCGGCACTGCATTTGTGCCAGCAGCAGTACTAGTACGGCGCACCGATCACCGCGGTCTCGCGCTGAGCGCCGTGGTGATCGGGTGCGGGTGTCAGCTGTATATGACAGCTGACACCCCGCAGCAATGCCCACGATCGGCGCTATCGCTGATCGCGGGCATTTAACCCCTCTGATGCCGCTGTCAGTAGTGACAGCGGCATAGAGGGGGATCGCGCAGGGACGGGGGCTCCCTGCGCTCTCCCACCGGAGCAACGCAATGAGATCGCGTTGCTCCGGTGACCCGGAAGGAGTCCCCGGATCCAAGATGGCCGCCGGACTCCTTCCGGGTCATGAAGTGACCTGGCTAGCCGGCGCCTGCTGAGAGCAGGCACTGGAGAGCCAGCTAAACTGCATGTCAGATCGTTGATCTGACAGTGTGCTATGTACAGTGTCAGATCAACGATCTGCCCTGGGACAATGTTGGAAAGTTCAAAAAAAAAAAAATAGAATGTGTAAAAAAAAAAAAAAAAAATCCCCAAATAAAAAAAAAAGACATTTCCCAATAAATCCATTTATTTATGTAAAAAAAAAAAACAAAACAATAAATGTACACATATTTGGTATCGCCGCGTCCGTAACGACCCGCTCTATAAAACTATCCCACTAGTTAACCCCTTCAGTGAACACCGCAAAAATAAAAAATAAAAAACAAGGCAAAAAACATTGCTTTATTATCATACAGGCGAACAAAAAGTGGAATAACACGCGATCAAAACGACGAATATAAATAACCATGGTACCGCTGAAAACGTCATCTTGTCCCGCAAAAAAAAAGCCGCCATACAGCATCATCAGCAGAAAAATAAAAAAGTTATAGTTCTCAGAATAATGCGATGCAAAAACAATTATTTTTTTATATAAAATAGTTTTTATTGTGTAAAAGCGCCAAAACATAAAAAAAATTACATAAATGAGGTATCGCTGTAATTGTACTGACCTGAAGAATAAAACTGCTTTATCCATTTTACCACACGTGGAACGGTATAAACGCCCCCCCTAAAAGAAATTCAGGAATTGCTGGTTTTTGTTCATTCCGCCTCCCAAAAATCGGAATAAAAAGCGATCAAAAAATGTCATCTGCCCGAAAATGTTACCAATAAAAACGTCAACTCGTCCCGCAAAAAACAAGACCTCATATGACTCTGTGGGCCAAAATATGGATAAATTATAGCTCTCAAAATGTGGTGATGCAAAAACTATTTTTTGCATTAAAAAGCGTCTTTTAGTGCGTGACAGCTGCCAACCCTAAAAATCCGCCAAAAAAACGTTATAAAAGTAAATCAAACCCCCCTTCATCACCCCCTTAGTTAGGGAAAAATAATAAAATGTAAAAAAATGTATTTATTTCCATTTTCCCATTAGGGCAAGGGTTAAGGCTAGGGTTAGGGTTAGGGTTAGGGCTAGGGCTAGGGTTAGGGTTAGGGCTAGGGTTAGGGCTAGGGTTAGGGCTAGGGTTAGGGCTAGGGCTAGGGTTAGGGCTAGGGTTGGGGTTAGGGTTTCAGTTATAATTGGGGGTTTCCACTGTTTAGGCACATCAGGGGCTCTCCAAACGCGACATGGCGTCCGATCTCAATTCCAGCCAATTCTGCTTTGAAAAAGTAAAACAGGGCTCCTTCCCTTCCGAGTTCTGTGTGCCGAAACAGTGGTTCCCCCCAACATATGGGGTATCAGCGTTCTCAGGACAAGTTGGACAACAACTTTTGGGGTCCAATTTGTCCTGTTACCCTTGGGAAAATAAAAACATAGGGGATAAAATATCATTTTCGTGGAAAAAAAAATATTTTTTATTTTCACGGCTCTGCGTTATAAACTGTAGTGAAACACTTGTTGGTTCAAAGCTCTCACAACACATCTAGATAAGTTCCTTGGGGGGTCTAGTTTCCAATATGGGGTCACTTGTGGGGGGTTTCTACTGTTTAGTTACATCGGGGGCTCTGCAAATGCAACATGACGCCTGCAGACCAATCCATCTAAGTCTGCATTTCAAATGGCGCTCCTTCCCTTCCGAGCTCTGCCGTGCACCCAAACAGTGGTTCCCCCCAACATATGGGGTATCAGCGTTCTCAGGACAAGTTGGACAACAACTTTTGGGGTCCAATTTGTCCTGTTACCCTTGGGAAAATAAAAACGTGGGGGCTAAAATATCATTTTCGTGGAAAAAAAATATTTTTTATTTTCACGGCTCTGCGTTATAAACTGTAGTGAAACACTTGTTGGTTCAAAGCTCTCACAACACATCTAGATAAGTTCCTTGGGGGTCTAGTTTCCAATATGGGGTCACTTGTGGGGGGTTTCTACTGTTTAGGTACATCAGGGGCTCTGCAAATGCAACATGATGCCTGCAGACCAATCCATCTAAGTCTGCATTTCAAACGGTGCTCCTTCCCTTCCGAGCTCTGCCATGCACTCAAATGGTGGTTCCCCCCCACATGTGGGGTATCAGCGTACTCAGGACAAATTGGACAATAACATTTGTGGTCCAATTTCTCCTGTTACCCTTGGGGGAAAAAAATTGCGGGCTAAAACATCATTTTGTGGAAAGAAAAAATGATTTTTTAATTTTCACAATGCTACATTCTAAACTGTAGTGAAACAATTGGGGGTTAAAAGTGCTCACCACACATCTAGATAAGTTCCTTAGGGGGTCTTCTTTCCAAAATGGGGTCACTTGTGGGGGGTTTCCACTGTTAAGGCACGTCAGGGGCTCTCCAAATGCGACATGGCGTCCGATCTCAATTCCAGCCAATTTTGCATTGAAAAGTCAAATGGCACTCCTTCCCTTCCGAGCTCTGCCATGCGCTCAAACAGTGGTTTATCCCCATATATGAAGTATCGACATACTCAGGACAAATTGCACAACAACTTTTGCGGTCCAATTTATCCTGTTACCCTTGGGAAAATAAAAAATTTGGGGCAAAAAGATCATTTTTTGTGAAAATTAATATAAAATTTTTTTTACGGCTCTACATTATAAACTTCTGTGAAGCACTTGGAGGTTCAAAGTGCTCACCACACATCTAGATTAGTTCCTTAGGGGGTCTACTTTCCAAAATGGTGTCACTTGTGGGGGTTTCCACTGTTTAGGCACATCAGGGGCTCTCCAATCGTGACATGGGCTCCGATCTCAATTCCAGCAAATCTTGCATTGAAAAGTCAAATGGCGCTCCTTCCCTTCCGAGCTCTGCCATGTTCCCAAACAGTGGTTTACCCCCACATATGGGGTATCGGCGTACTCAGGACAAATTGTACAACGACTTTTGTGGTCCAATTTCTCCTGTTACCCTTGGTAAAATGAAACAAATTGGACCTGAAGTAAAAATTTTGTGAAAAAAAAGTTAAATGTTCAATTTTTTTAAACATTCAAAAAATTCCTGTGAAGCACCTGAAGGGTTAATAAACTTTTTGAATGTGGTTTTGAGTACCTTGAGGGGTGCAGTGTTTAGAATGGTGTCATTTTGGGGCATTTTCTGTCATATAGACCCCTCAAAGTCACTTCAAGTGTGAGGTGGTCCGTAAAAAAATGGTTTTGCTAATTTTGTTGCAAAAATGAGAAATCGCTGGTCAACTTTTAACCCTTATAACGTCCTAACAAAAAAAAATTATGTTTCCAAAATTGTGCTGATGTAAAGCAGACATGTGGGAAATGTTGTTTATTAACTATATTATGTGATATAACTCTCTAATTTAAGGGCATAAAAACTAAGAGTTTGAAAATTGCTAAATTTTCATAATTTCCAACAAATTTTTGTTTTTTTCACAAATAAATGCAAGTCATATCGAAGAAGTTTTACCACTATCATGAAGTACAATATGTCACGAGAAAAGAGTGTCAGAATCACCAGGATCCGTTGAAGTGTTTCAGAGTTATGACCTCATAAAGTGACAGTGGTCAGAATTGTAAAAATTGGCCCTGTCACTTAGGTGAAAACAGGCTTTGGGGTGAAGGGGTTAAATGACAGGTCTCTGTTTGCATTTAGTTTGTCTTATTCATAAGTTAGATATAAAGGTACGTGCTTATGTATTACATCAATATAGAAGTCATGGAACATACAGTATGGATATGTCTTTATGAAACAAACCCTTACTATTCTTCAATGTATACACCATAAAAAAAATCCTTTAGACAAAATGTCCTATCTATGGATAATATGGATGTCCACCCTTAAAGATTTGGTATCTATATAAGCTAATATTCTGAGCTGCTGATTAATGTAATTGTATATCTATATAGGGAATTTATAGTCCTTCTAAAACTGAGCTCTAAAATCATATGCTTCTGTTTATACATCCATAGAGTGAAATGATAAAAGTTTAGGAGTCACTCCCTCACTGTATACAGTTTTATACATTGAATTTCTCAATATATCTGTATGCAGAAAGCTCCAAAGAGCCCCCTGGTGGTGGCTGGAAATAGCCAGAATGTTTTATTTAAAGAAACACTTCCACTATTTTTAATCCACTACATTTTTGTAAATGTTAGTGTAGTGTAGTGTCAATGTTAATATATGCCCGGATTACCGTCTTCGCGGGTATCTAGCGCCATTCCGCTCCTCTACTGAGTCATGTTACGGCAATTCAGACTCTCCATATCACTGCATGCTCTGTGCATGAAATGGAAGTCTGTTTTACAATTTCAATCTCAGAATCTCGTTCTGACACTCCATTGTATTACACAGTAAAAGCCACTTCTGGCTCATGTAGGGCACATTGTGATCTGGAGAGTCTGAATCACCATCACGTGACTCAGAAGAGAAGCGGAAAAGATGGCGATCGGTGAGTATATTGATGCGCTGAGACTACACTCTCAGCGCAGGTTTAAGGAATTAAAAAATTAACGGGAGTGTTTTTATAACAGTACAATGGGATTCAGGATTTATATTGTTTGAGATATATAATTTTCATATTGTTTATATTTGAATAAATTTGGCTCCATTAAATTATTTTTTTTCATTTTAGTTAATAATTTTTTAAGTACGTTTTCTTAATTAGTTGGTAGGGATAATGATTTTATTTTTTGCATTCTTTCCATAAAGCCTTTAGAATAGTGGTAATGGTGACTTTACTGCAATATAATAATAAGCACCAGCAACTCGCTGCCACTTTTAATAATATAAGACTATAACACGTTTTTCATTTTTTCATGAGCATATTTGCCATTCCAACACTAAGCCTTATTGTATAGCACTTGGCCTAAAACTTTCCCATAAACAATGAATGTAACTCCATCTAGATTGTAGATGAATCAGCCCTTCCCATACTATTCACCTTTTCATGGTCTCCTTTAGTGTGGTCCACTCCAAGGTGGAATTTCCCCACTTGACTCTAGAATGCTTATTGTTCCTCCTTATCCTTTCTCTGTAATATGTGTCGGGCTATTTAGCATGTCTAAACCCTTACCTTTGCATATGTATATTTAAGTACTTGTGGTGAAAGCTAAGGCCAGTGTGGGAAAGTGCCACTAGAAGGCTACAAAAGAGAGCAGAGCACTTCACAGTAACCCATGAAATGTCTAATCTTCTATTCATCACATTCAGCCTAAATAGTACATTTCATGCACATGTAATAGCAACTTTATACAGTTTATACAGTTGGAATAATTTTGTATGTAATACTTTCCATTGCATTAATACATTCTGTTCTCCTTAAAAGGCAATGCGAAACACTTTTTTTGCTCCAATCTTTCTTAGGGTCCATTTACACTGGCCAACTGCAGATCAGCTAATTGTTATTTGATCGTCGTTTAATAGCCTGTTTACACTGGCAGATCACCTCTCAGTTTGTGATAGATCATTTAGTGCACTTAGGCTACCATAGTTCTCTGCAGCACAGGTCACATTTACACACCATGATGTGCTGCCGAGAACAATGATCTTTTGTGTAAATTTAGTGTAAACCAAAAGATCATTTCAAACAAGCGTTTTTTGCTGATTGGCAGCCTGTTTAGATGAGGTAAAGAATAATAATACACTGTAAGTGGACTTTTAGTGAAAAATATCATATGTTTCCATGTGTACAGCTCCTCTGCACTGTGCTGTTCCCCAGATATAATTACTATTCAGCCGTTAGGTTTGCATATTTTACAGTATACGTTTTGCATTGCTTCACTAGTTAGGTGTATTACTATTGTTAGACATATTGCTATGCGCCATCTGCTGACCAATATTTGTTACTCATTATATCTGTGATTCTAATTTGGTATTCATGTGGGTGTGTGTTAGGGGTCGAGTTCCCACCTCTG
The DNA here is from genome assembly GCF_032444005.1 of Ranitomeya imitator. Lineage (NCBI taxonomy): Eukaryota > Metazoa > Chordata > Amphibia > Anura > Dendrobatidae > Ranitomeya > Ranitomeya imitator. The sequence goes on from NC_091286.1 coordinate 129,100,051, forward strand.
CACAGGGGGAATCTTGGGCTATCTCCGCTGCGGTCTCCCATTCTTCTCCTGCCGCAGTGGAGTCTGCTCAGTGGAGACGTCAGTCCCAGCGTCTCGCTCAGTCTGACTCTGTGCAAAGGGTTACTGCTGCCTTTCCAGCTTCTGCCATTGTAGCCAGTACTGGGCAGCGGCGAGCAGACGCTTTTGGGACTAAGTCCTGCTTTTCCTCTTCTGAGCATGCCCAGGGTAAGATCTCTTGGTGGAGATCAAGGGTCACATGCTTAGATACTGCAGCTAATCCCATTGGTCCTCTAGGAAGGTCCTGAAGGTGCTCAACTTATTTGGCAGCCTCCCATTGGTCCTTCTGATACTTTCTGCAGCTATAAATGGTTCGCATGACCGCTCGGCAATGCGCAAGTATCAATCCAAGTTATGTGCTTTGCGCCAGTGTGGTTATGTGTGATTGCATTTAGGGACCCGGCTGAAATAAGCCCCTAGAATACTGGCATCTCCGGTGAGGAGATTGTGTGTTTGCATGACCACTGACTGCTATCAGTTCGGCAGTTAGTTTGTGCTCCTGTGAGTCTAAGGGTATGTGCACACGTTAGGATTTCTTGCAGAAATTTCCTGAAGAAAACCGGAAATTTTCTGCAAGAAATCTGCTTTTTTTTTTGCGTTTTTTTCGCTTTTTTTTTTAGCATTTTGCAAGTGAAATTAGCTTGCAGAATGCTAAAGTTTTCCAAGCGATCTGTAGCATCGCTTGGAAAACTGACTGACAGGTTGGTCACACTTGTCAAACATAGTGTTTGACAAGTGTGACCAACTTTTTACTATAGATGCTGCCTAAGCAGCATCTATAGTAAAAGATAGAATGTTTAAAAATAATTAAAAAAAATAAAAAAAATGGTTATACTTACCTGCAAACAGCCGATCTCCTCAGCGGTGTCCGTTCCTATAGATGGTGTGTGTGTGCAGGACTTTCGATGACGTCACGGTCACGTGAGCGGTCACATGAGCGGTCACGCGACCAATCACAAGACGGCGACATCATCGCAGGTCCTTCACACAGAGCATCTATAGGAACGGAAGCGGCAGCGTGCACCGATGAGAGGCGGGAAGACTCCGGGGCCATCAGAGGGTGAGTATATGACTATTTTTTATTTTAATTCTTCTTTTTTACCAATTATATGTTGCCCAGTCCGTGGAGGAGAGTCTCCTCTCCTCCACCCTGGGTTCCAACCGCACATAATCTGCTTAATTCCCGCATGGTGTGCACAGCCCCATGCAGAAAGTAAGCAGATCAATGCATTCCTAGGTGTGCGGAATCCCCGCAATTCCGCAAATTTAATGAACATGTTGCTTTTTTTTCCGCAATGCAATTTTTTCGCGGAAAAAAATGCAACATTTGCACTAGAAATGCAGAATACACTTTAAATAATAGGAGGCATATGTAAGCGGTTTTTTCACGTTTTTATAGCGAAAAAACGCGAAAAAAACCGCGAAAAATACTGAACGTGTGCACATGGCCTAACAGGGCGCAGTGCTTTCCTTTCATGGCTATTCTGTGAAGTAACAGAGCTAGTCTATACCGCCAAATAGTGCCACCATTCACTAGTAGCAGGTTCCTCCTGCACGGTGGACCACGGGCTGCAAACGCACCAATAATAATAAACATCTCTATTTACTCGATGCGTTCCGCTAGCCCTAACAGTGTGTCTTCACTGCAGTTCATGGGTCACTTGCTCTCAGCAGCCATTTTCTTTTCTTCATGCTGTGAGACAGGACACACATTTACTGAGCTTGTGAAGGCATCAATTTTTATCTACCACCAAACATCAGCAAACAACTAAAACCTATGCCAGTGACTTTAGAGAAAGTTATTGCATTGTACCCACAAGTATTGTGCTGTATCCAGGTTCTAATAAACCAAGATTTGAATTGTACCAACGCTGTGGTTCTGCATTCAAGTCTGCGGATGCTGAGTAATCAAATGGTTCTGTCTGCTCATCATCTAGGAAGACGGAAGTAAGGATTCTCACAGCCCCCTTATCAGTCAGCTAAACCTCAATTCGCCCTACGTGGAGACAGAGCATGCATATCTACAGTATGTATCTAGATCAGGAATGCACAATCTTTATTGTCTGAGGGCCACATTGTCTGGTTAAAGTTAAGGTACCGTCACACTGAACGATATCGCTAGCGATCCGTGACGTTGCAGCGTCCTGGCTAGCGATATCGTTCAGTTTGACACACAGCAGCGATCAGAATCCTGCTGTGATGTCGTTGGTCGCTGCAGAAAGTCCAGCACTTTATTTAGTCGCTGGACTCCCTGCAGACATCGCTGAATCAGCGTGTGTGACGCCGATTCAGCGATGTCTTTGCTGGTAACCAGGGTAAACATTTGGTTACTAAGCGCAGGGCCGCGCTTAGTAACCCGATGTTTACCCTGGTTACCAGCGTAAAAGTAAAAAACAAACAAACACTACATACTTACCTTCCGCTGTCTGTCCCTCGGCGCTCTGCTTCTCTGCCCTGTGTAAGCACAGCGGCCAGAAAGCAGAGTGGTGACATCATCGCTCTGCTTTCCGGCCGCTGTGCTTACACAGGGCAGAGAAGCAGAGCGCCGAGGGACAGACAGCGGAAGGTAAGTATGTAGTGTTTGTTTTTTTTTTACTTTTACGCTGGTAACCAGGGTAAACATCGGGTTACTAAGCGCGGCCCTGCGCTTAGTAACCCGATGTTTACCCTGGTTACCGGCATAGTTGGTCGCTGGAGAGCTGTCTGTGTGACAGCTCTCCAGTGACCAAACAGCGACGCTGCAGCGATCCGGATCGTTGTCGGTATCGCTGCAGCGTCGCATTGTGTGACGGTACCTTAAAACTAACGCATTAGGACACAAAGGAGGGGAAATTGTCTTATAAGACATTCATAAAAAGGGGAATAAATTATTTAAAAAAGCATGATTGTCTTATAAAGGCATTTATTATGTCCATCTATTTGTAGGATGAGGGTCTTCTTTTTTATTCACAAACCAGGATGGAAGAAGCCATGTAAGCATCCTGCAGCTTGTGTGAGATGCAGTAGTAGCCGAGTAGATCACCATCCCCATCATGTTACGATGAAGATAGCCACATTCATGCATAGCTGGCGTTCTACCTCATCCACTTGACATTGGAGTGCCACTCAGAGGACAGGCATCTTCATTTTAGAAGATACATGGGAGTCCCAAAGATGACCACAGAGTGCACAATTACTGTCTACTCAACATTGTTTTCGAGCTTCATGTTACTCCACTCTGACATAGAAAAAAATTGTGAGCAAAGACCACACATTGACAAGCATGTCATTACCAGATTGATGAGGGCTCTACAAAATGGCATAGTGGGCTGCATGTGGCCTCCAGCCAGCACGTTGTGAACCCATAGTCTGGATTATTACAGATTGCAGACAAACCCTGTGTGTCCTGTAATCCTATGCTGCTTTCTCTTTTACTGTATGTGGGCCCAAAAATAGGAGCAGTAGTAGTGGTTTAACACATTGCAGATTTAACTTGCAGAATATTTTTTTGCATTTTGTATTTATGGACATACATACAGTACAGACCAAAAGTTTGGACACACCTTCTCATTTAAACATTTTTCTGTACAGTATTTTCATGACTATGAAAATTGTACATTCACACTGAAGGCATCAAAACTACGAATTAAAACACGTGGAATTATATACTTAACAAAAAAGTGTGAAACAATTGAAATTATGTCTTATATTCTAGGTTCTTCAAAGTAGCCACCTTTTGCTTTGATAACTGTTTTGCACACTCTTGGCAATCTCTTGATGAGCTTTAAGAGATAGTCACTGGGAATGGTTTTCACTTCACAGGTGTGCCCTGTCAGGTTTAATAAGTGGGATTTCTTGCCTTATAAATGGGGTTGGGACCATCAGTTGTGTTGTGCAGAAGTCTGGTGGATACACAGCTGATAGCCCTACTGAATAGTCTCTTAGAATTTGTATTATGGCAAGAAAAAAGCAGCTAAGTAAAGAAAAATGAGTGGCCATCAACACTAAGAATTGAAGGTCAGTCAGTCTGAAAAATTGGGAAAACTTTGAAAGTGTCCCCAAGTGCAGTGGCAAAAACCATCAAGGGCTTCAAAAAAACTGTCCCACATGAGGACTGCCCCAGGAAAGGAAGACCAAGAGTCACCTCTGCTTCTGAGGATAAGTTTATCCGAATCACCAGCCTCAGAAATCGCAGGTTACAGCAGCTCAGATTAGAGACAAGGTCAATGCCACACAGAGTTCTAGCAGCAGACACATCTCTACAACAACTGTTAAGAGGAGACTTTGTGCAGCAGGCCTTCATGGTAAAATAGCTGCTAGGAAACCACTGCTAAGGACAGGCAACAAGCAGAAGAGACTGGTTTGGGCTAAAGAACACAAGGAATGGACATTAGACCAGTGGAAATCTGTGCTTTGGTCTGATGAGTCCAAATTTGAGATCTTTGGTTCCAACCACCGTGTCTTTGTGCGACGCAGAAAAGGTGAACAGATGGACTTTACATGCCTGGTTCCCACCCGTGAAGCATGGAGGAGGAGGTGTGATGGTGTGGGGTTGCTTTGCTGGTGACACTGTTGGGGATTTAGTCAAAATTAAAGGCATACTGAACCAGCATGGCTACCACAGCATCTTGCAGCGGCATGCTATTCCATCCAGTTTGCGTTTAGTTGGACCATCATCTATATTTCAACAGGACAAAGACCCCAAACACAGCTCCAGGCTGTGTAAGGGCTATTTGACCAAGAAGGAGAGTGATGGGGTGCTACGCCAGATGACCTGGCCTCCACAGTCACCAGACCTGAACCCAATCGAGATGGTTTGGGGTGAGCTGGACCGCAGAGTGAAGGCAAAAGGGCCAACAAGTGCTAAGCATCTCTGGGAACTCCTTCAAGATTGTTGGAAGACTATTCCCGGTGACTACCTCTTGAAGCTCATCAAGAGAATGCCAAGAGTGTGCAAAGCAGTCATCACTTTTTGCTAAGTATATAATTCCACATGTGTTAATTCATAGTTTTGATGCCTTCAGTGTGAATGTACAATTTTCATAGTCACGAAAATACAGAAAAATCTTTCAATGAGAAGGTGTGTCCAAACTTTTGGTCTGTACTGTAGCTCTTCACATGAGCTGTGTACATAGAGTAAGGCTTTTGTTGTTTTTTGTGTGCCTCTTTGCTGCATTTTTTTGCCAAATGATGTGTGTCATTTGTCTACATCACATGCATAATAACATAAGTTTTATTCACCAAAAAATATAGCAAAATCAAAAGGTTGCACTTCCTGCAGCGTTTCTGCATACTTTTATTGATTTCTGTGAGTTAAAAAAATGCTACAAATGTGCTGCAAAAACACTGAAAGAATTGACATGCTGCAGGTTTACAAAATGCTGCAGTTCCCCAATCAGGAAAAAAAACCTTTGTGCGTGAGATTTTTGAAATCTCATGGCTTTTGCTGGTACTGAAAAAAAAGCAGGTTTTAATTAACATAGAAAAAAGCTGCAAAAAAGTAAAATGTGAACATAACCTAAAGTTTTTAATGTATTTTTATCGAAATTATTAAATGGTCATATTTAAACTTTAAGATAGAAAAATAATATGTTTCAAAGTTACATAGAAGGAATATAATTAGCGGCCTTTGTGAGAACATTATAAGGTATTGAGGGGAAAAAAAAGTTTTAAATATCTTATTCCAATAGACGCACTTAAAATCCTGCAAGGTTGTAATCGATAATAAAATTCCATGTTAGTGCATTGTAGGTGTCATCGGCAGAATCCAGGTTGCGTATAAATCTGAATATTTAGAATGTGACTGATGTTAGGGCTCATGCTCACAGTCGTATTACGGCTCCAGTGTAAATGGCTGCCATAGAGGCGCATGGTGTCTCTATTGCATCTCTCATACAGATTGCTTGCTGTCTACTTTATTTTGGACTGCCACACTATACTTTGTCACAATGATATATGTTATGGTTACCAAGACTTAAAGAAAGAAACTAAAACTAACAAGATTGTTAAATTTACAGGAGCTGTAAATTGAGCTGTCAGTATGTTGTAAGTTACACATGCAGACTCCTGCCCAACATCTTAAAATAGGTAGGTAGTCATGTGGGGGGAATATAAGTAGTTGGGCAAATGTTCTCATGTCACAAGTCATATGAGTGTCCCAGCAGAAAGTGAGCCTCCTCCTTTTCCAACACACTCATTAAATGTAAAAAAACCAGTATCTTTTATACATTTCTTACCTTTTTCCACTTATTTTATAGTCAATTCTCAGATGGAAACTATTCGCCACTATGGCAGGTTTTACACTATATACCCTGCTCCTGGACTGGAGCCATCCACGTGCATATACAATACGTGTTTGGCAAAAGATTTCCCTGAAAAAATAAACTGTTTGCTAGTACTGGACCTTCATGGTAGATCCGTGAATTAGAAATAAATAGAACAATGCAACTATAGCCAATGTCTTTATTCTTTCAAAATTTACAATCGATAAAAGGATGGAACTTGGCCAGATAATGACCAAGCACCGTAAATATATGGCACTTGTTCCTATGATTTAATCCTGCTCCACTGAAAAAGTTCTGCTAGTGGCTAAAGCTCCTGTTCTTGCAATCCGGCAGTAACAGGTCTGCTCCCTAAGGCCGGGATCACACATACGCGAGATACGGCCGAGTCTCGCAGGTGAAATCCCTCCTCCGGAGCGGAGCAAGCAGCCGCGCAGCAATACATGGAGCTGCACGCTCCACTCCCAAGTGCCGGCGCCGGAGCAGGGTTTTCACCTGTGAGACTCGGCCGTATCTCGCGTATGTGTGATCCCGGCCTAACTGTCAGACACATTTGGGAAGACAGAAGCAATTTATTATCATTCCTGTCTTCTCCTTTTCCAAATACATTGTGCTATTATTTTTCTTCAAAGCAAGTAAGTATGCGGCACTCACCCTTTTTTTGCTGTGTATTCGTGCTCTTTATTGGATATAGCTTGTACAAGTTTATACATCCATGTTAGGACATCAGGTTCACAGGAGGGTGCGGTAGTGGAGAGTGGACGACGGCCGTTTCGCACGGAATGTGCTTCAACGGGTCCACGGGAATGAAGCACATTCTGTGCGAAACGGCCGTCGTCCACTCTCCACTACCGCACCCTCCTGTGAACCTGATGTCCTAACATGGATGTATAAACTTGTACAAGCTATATCCAATAAAGAGCACGAATACACAGCAAAAAAAAGGTGAGTGCCGCATACTTACTTGCTTTGATGTTCATTCAGCTATACGCTTAAAATTGCAGAGCACCGTATACCCTGTCAATTCGTGACAACTGCAGATCAGTTATTTATGAGTCCAAGTCCTAAAGAGTCTGCATTCCTCTTGTGCCGTCCTTTTCATTAACTCTCTATTATTTTTCTGCTGATGCTTCTGTAGGACCTGACAATCACTTGATCACCGGATGTGTGCAAAGATTGATTAGTACTCATATGCTGCCATTGTTCTCGGCAGCACGAGTCCTGTTTACACAAGAAGATGCGCTGCTCAGAACGATGATCTTTTCTGCCACCCAAAAGATCATTTCACCAGATGAACATACATTTTGCTGGTTCATCAGGTGATCAGAAGCCTATTAACACTGCCAGATTATCATGAAATAAGCGTTCCTCGGATAACGTGTTCACAATAATCTTTCAGTGCACATGCACCTTTAGCCTTTGGGACATTTATATTAATATACCCAATAGGAGCTAATTTAATTTTGATGCCTTTTTAGCATGGATATAAGTGAAATATATCTAACACTGATTTGTTAGTTTTTCGTAACACCCTTCAGATAGTAATTTAGGGACACAGAGAGGTGGGAACTGGAACTGAACAATAGCTTGTGGAAGGGGACTCTCAGCAGGAGTCTGAGAATAACATCTTGAAACTTTGGAAAGTTACTTGAAGATCAGAGCAAACATTTGTATAGAAAGGCTCAGCAGGACCTTTGGAAAGATCAAACTTTGATATTACAATGAGGGAAATCTGGTGATATACTGTCTAGGAACAGTGCACTGGACAGTACATTCTAGAATTAAAATAAAAACAGAGCTTCTCATTTCCATAGTTACTTTATTAGGTCACTCCATAAACAAGAGAAAAGTTTTAAAAATATGACTTAACAATTTTTCCAATTCTGAATCACTACAAACTTCACAATCCGATGTCAGATTGGAGTACATTGAGGCCATTTCTGAGACAGTGTTTTTTTTACGATTCTAAAAATCTACTGAAAAAAAACTAATTGTAAATTTGAATGGGTATTTGTTACTGCTAGTTTGCAATAAACTACTGTATAAAACGCTCTTTTTACACTTAGAGGGTTAAATATTTGTTTAAGGGTGAGTTCACGCTAGGTGTTTTTTCAGGTGATTTTCATGCAAATTTTCAGCGCCATTTTACAGTACCAGCTATGTCTATGAGATTCCAGAAATCTCATGCACACACCTTGTGTTTCATGGTTTCATGGTTTTTTTCAAGGTTTTGCACCCATTGACATGAATGGGCCATGAAAAAATGCTGAAAATCTGCAGCAAAAACCCAGGTATCAAGTTTTGCTGCAGTTTTCTGTGCAAAAACCTGATTTTGAAGAATATGACTTTTTTTTAAATAGCGAATGCAAGGAAGGTGGCCTAACAAGCACCTCATCTTGGCATCAATGAGTGTTGATGTGACCATTTCCAAGCTGATTTCTACTTTATGGCCTTCTCCTGTCTTATCATTGACAGGAAACAGTAAAGTAGTAGCAGCTTTCATATCAACAAGGTCAAGTGGGTTAAAGAGGGCTTTTCATTTCTTACAAACCTGAGATGAAGAGTTTTATGGCTTATATCAGAATGGTCACAGAACTGAGGAAATATAAGTAGCAAGGAAGCTTAGAAAATAATCTTAGGGCAAACATGTATGTAGTTACCCATATGCCTGCATTTAAAGGGAACATGTCATGTTCAAATGGTATCTGATCTGCAGGCACAATGTTGTAGAGCAGGAGGAGATGATCAGATCGATGTACATTTTTCAGTAACCCTTGCATTCTTTTCATTTTAATCTCTGGTGTTTAATGCATCAGTGTGCAGGGTGCAGTAGGCAGTCCTATTAAGTGAGTGGCAGTCTTCCCTTTATGACTATCTATCACCGGGTAGGATGGCCCATTGGACTCATATCCAAGCAAATATTAGGGATGTCAATGAATAAAATATAACTTATGCAGAATATTTCCAGTAAATCTATGTATCAATCAGCTCAGATTCTCCTTCTCTATCCCACCCTATGCAGAGTTTGGACTGCATGATGACGCATTCCCTTTAATATGATGTCATTCCCCTAACGGCACTCCTGCTTAATTTCTGTATGTCTGGCTGTAGCCATGGGAAGAGAAGACATTCTGGGCTCAATAGAATTTTCTGCAGTTCCTCTATTGTGCTGCAGAGGGCCGAGTCATGATAGTGTGCAATGTGCATACTGTCAGGATTCCCCCTTCATTTTCAGTGCGAGTGGATGGTCACGTGACCGCGAGCATGGAATTTGCATACTTGCAGTCAGGTGCCTACTAGCTTCTCATCCACTTTCCGGATACTCTACATAGAGTGACTGCAGAAATTTCTTTTGAGCACACAAACCCCTTTAAGAATGTCTTTTTGGCCCCAATATTGGCTTCAATATTGCTGGGCTTATGAATAATAAAGGAGTAAGCAAAGGAGTTAAAAAGTAGTATAGTAGAAGTGGTTTGTGGTCAGACCTGATCTTTGTGAAATTGCCGGCCCCCAGAAAGGTGATTGCACAATGGATGTGGGCCTGGGTGAAATCAATCTTAATTGACATACGTTCCAATAATAAATAATAAATAATAGACTGGCAGAATGTATGGCTGGAGGCTTTACAAGACTAAACATATCCAGGAGCAGCTAGAACTACTCAGATCTATGGGTTATAAAGACATTATACACAACAACCACTGTTGGGCTACACCTAAGTCCAGGTTTTCCAATGAGCTACCAAAACCATAACAAGTGATTTTTCGAGATATTTTTATTATACTCTGTGGAGGGATAAAGTAGCTACTCCTTTAAAATATTGTATTCTTTTTTATGTAAGAGATCAAGCACACAGTTGTATTAAGGCTCCATAGAACATTACACCTACGGTATATGAAAGACACAAGCCCCTCACAATAGATACGACAGAAGAAACATTGAGGAGCATTTTTTTGCCTTTAGGGGAAAATATCGATATTATGGAGCTGTACAAATGTACTCTATAGTGAGAGATGAAAAGATGAATGTGGGCTTTAACCCCTTCATGACCGGGGGATTTTTCATTTTTCCGTGTTCGTTTTTCACTCCCCTCCTTCCCAGAGCCATAACTTTTTTATTTTTCCGTCAATTTGGCCATGTGAGGGCTTATTTTTTGCGGGACGAGTTGTACTTTTGAACGACATCATTGGTTTTAGCATGTCGTGTACTAGAAAACGGAAAAAAAAAATTCCAAGTGCGGTGAAATTGCAAAAAAAGTGCAATCCCACATTGGTTTTTTGTTTGGCTTTTTTGCTAGGTTCACTAAATGATAAAACTGACCTGCCATTATGATTCTCCAGGTCAGTACGAGTTCATAGACACCAAACATGACTAGGTTATTTTTTATCTAAGTGGTGAAAAAAAATTCCAAACTTTGCTAAAAAAAAAAAAATTGCGCCATTTTCCGATACTCGTAGCGTCTCCATTTTTCGTGCTCTGGGGTTGGTTGAGGGCTTATTTTTTGCATGCCGAGATGACGTTTTTAATGATAGCATTTTGGTGCAGATACGTTCTTTTGATCGCCCGTTATTGCATTTTAATGCAATGTCGCGGCGACCAAAAAAACGTAATTCTGGCGTTTCGAGTTTTTTCCCCGCTACGCTGTTTAGCGATCAGGTTAATACTTTTTTTTATTTGATAGATCGGGCGATTCTGAGCGCGGCGATACCAAATATGCGTAGATTTGATATTTTTTTAATTGATTTATTTTGATTGGGGCGAAAGGGGGGTGATTTAAACTTTTATGTTTTTTTTATTTTTTTCACATTTTTTTAAACTTTTTTTTTTAACTTTTGCCATGCTTCAATAGCCTCCATGAGAGGCTAGAAGCAGGCACAACGCGATCGGCTCTGCTACATAGAAGCGATCTGCTGATCGCTGCTATGTAGCAGAATTGCACGTGTGCTGTGAGCGCCGACCACAGGGTGGCGCTCACAGCGACGGGCAATCAGTAACCATAGAGGTCTCAAGGACCTCTATGGTTACAATATACAAGCATCGCCGACCCCCGATCATGTGACGGGGGTCGGCGATGACGTCATTTCCGGCCGCCCGGCCGGAAGCGGTAGTTAAATGCCGCTGTCTGCGTTTGACAGCGGCATTTAACTAGTTAATAGGTGCGGGCAGATCGCGATTCTGCCCGCGCCTATTACGGGCACATGTCAGCTGTTCAAAACAGCTGACATGTCCCGGCTTTGGTGCGGGCTCACCGCGGAGCCCTGCATCAAAGCAGGGGAGTCGGCATCGGACGGTATAGTACGTCCGATGCCGGTAAGGGGTTAAAGGGCGTCTGTAACCGATTTTTGTTACCTCATATGAGAGCAGCATGAAGTACCCTGATTCCTGTAATGTGTCACTTACTGGGCTGCATGTTGTATTTTTCATAAAATTGTGACAACATAATTTGTAGGAGCCGATATCGCCACCTCCTGCACATCTCGCGCATGCACGCCGCTCAATTCAGCAGCATCACTGTGCTTCTCTAGGCGCATGTACACTTCCTGGCTTTAGAAGCGCAGTGCGCATGACCGGAAGTGCAGAAGATGGCTCACGTCCATGGAGGAGACGAAGAACAGCCGGACTCAGCAGGAAAAAAACTCAGCTGGCACAGTGACGTGATTGAAAAACCTGCGTGCATGCACGAGATTTGCAAGAGCTGGTGATGACTTCGGCTCCTGCAAATTATGTTATCACGCCCACAGTGGCTCGATAACATGGAAAGAGGGAGGACTAGTCTGGGGCAACTAACGCTCCATCAACTAGTCAAATCCCTAATTAGCATAGGAAGCAGGGACCTTATAAAGGCTTTTTTTTAAACCTCGTTTTCACTGAATAATGTTATACAGGGCTGGTTGGGCAGGGAATTTAGTAATGCATAGGTGACTGCTGCAGGGATGGAGGGCAAGGGTGACCTGACAGGTTTCCTTTAAATGGAAAAAGGAGACATCCTAATGAAAGTGTTCAGATAGAATATTTTAATTAGGATTTTTTAGTGGAAAGACAAGTGTGTATGTAGTAAGCTCTCTATTAAAATTAATGAGGGTAATGGATTAACCATCATCCTACTAATTTATTAGGCCAGGGGAAAACCAGGAGAATAAGCAAGGTCTGATAGGTTATAGAACAAAGAGAAAGACAGAACCTATAAAATTTAGCCTTTAATGTATTTGATCTAAAAAGCTCAAACATATATAAAAATATAGGTGAGTGGATCAGGCAAAGGTCACAAATAGTCCCGTATATGGACAAAGATACATATATTTATCAAAGAAAATATCTAAGGGAACAGAAAATAGTCCTTCGTTCCCCTACTTGGCATTGGAGTTTGGCACCATATGGGAACGTAATGGCGCTCTGCTCCACGTGGACTAACCCTGTCTGACCCTAGAAGGGAATCCCTCACCAAGCCATCACCAACACCCTTAAAGTGCTTAAGTGCATTACAAAGTTTCTGAACCTGACACTATAGTTTTTGTATGATCAGTGGGTGCCAAGATTACACATGTATCCAAATAAAGTGCTCACTGTATCCTTGGAATATATTTTGATAAATTAGAGAATATTGCTCTTATTCATGGCTGCCTATTGAAAAGGCCAATCCCAGCCAGACAAGTAGTCTTTAGACTTGGATAAGGCCAAACGTAATAAAAAAAAAAAAAAGTGCTATTCTCACCTTCCGGCGTCCCCCACAGCGTTCCCGATGCTCTCGATGCTGCCAGCAGCTAGCGTTTCCAGTAATGCCTTGCAAAATGACCCGATGACGTAGCAGTCTCGCAAGACCACTACGTCATCACAGGTCATTGTCTCGCAAGGCATTACTGGGAACTGGAGTGGCCGGGAGCATCTCTAAGGCCTGGGCTGGATCCGGGGGCCGCCAGAAGGTGAGTACATAACTATTTTTTGTTTTAATTCTTTTTTTAACAGGGTTATGGTGCCCACACTGATATATGCCATGTGGGCTGTGTTATATGCTATGTGGGCTGTGTTATATACTATGTGGGCTGTGTTATATGCTATGTGGGCTGTGTTATATGCTACGTGGCTGTTATATACTACGTGGGCTGTGTTATATGCTATGTGGCTGTGCTATATACTATGTGGGCTGTGTTATATACTACGTGGCTGTGCTATATACTATGTAACTGTGCTATATGCTACGTGGGCTGTGTTATATACTATGTGGGCTGTGTTATATGCTGCATGGCTGTGCTATTTACTACGTAGCTGTGCTATATGCTACATGGGCTGTGTTATATACTACGTGGGCTGTGTTATATGCTACTTGGCTGTGCTATATACTGTGTGGCCGTGCTATATACTGCGTGGCCATGCTATATACTGCGTGGCCATGGTATATACTGCGTGGCTGTGGTATATACTGTGTGGCTGTGCTATATACTGCGTGGCTGTGCTATCTACTACATGGCTATGCTATATGTTACACATTTTGTACTTTTACAAATGTTCTACGTTAATACTTTGTAATGTTTACTTTAAAAAGTTTTCCATTAAAAAATTGTCATATTCAATGTATGCAATTTTTTCTTTGCAGCAAGTTTAGCAAACAATAAAATGCCTACTGGTTACTGAGGAAGAGGGAGTAGGTCACAAAAATTGGCATATAGGGGGTCGACTTATATAACGCCCCTCTGCTGTATGGTATTGTAGAATTTACAATAGCTACAGTACCACTAATGTAAGATGTGAAATCTGGCATTGTACTATACCTATATTTCTCTGCTGTATCTGGGCATCAAGAATCGTGGTATCTGTTAAAGGAGGGGCCCACTGAGACTCTTTCGCCCAGGGCCCTCAAAAACCTGGAGGCGGCCCTGCTCATGGGCAGATAAAGTAAGTAAAGGTATAACATGCCAAGGTTCTTCACTAAGACCATCAGTAATATTTCACCAGAGTAAAGTCATCCCTAGATATGATGTCACTGTAACAAGGGGAAATCGGGGTGGTAGTCCTGACCGAGTTCACCCACTAAACACAGTCTGTAGACACCCTGGCCCCCTGTACATGCAATGCAGGGCTGACACAGCCTTTCTCTAGAGGTTACCTTGTCTTCTGGCCACAGCAGTCCAGGCGATTCGAAGTTCACAAATACAACTGTTGTCCATCAGCAAAAAGAATTCTTTAATGACAGTGATAAAGAAGGAGATGAAGAAAGGCACAAGTACAACACTGGTTTTCCTACTCTCTCCCTGTCACACTCTCCAACTGCACCCACAGGCGCTGCAGCAGCCAAAGATTAGAGGAATTCCATGCGCCGGGATAATCCCTTCAGAAGCGGGGGCCCTTCCAGAGTCCTGGGACCCGTGATGCAGTACTTAGCCCTTTTGTCCAGTCCTTGGTCCTTAGCTCGGGGCAACAGACCTGTCCCGTCTGGGGGATCTGGCAGTGCTCCGTCTGTAATACACGCCTTCCCTGGCCAATGTATCCAGGCAGTTCTCAGGAAGCAACAGCTTCCTCTCCTGGCTGCAAGTCCAGCCTCCTATTTTAACTATTGCTTGTCCCTAACTCTGCTATAGTGACACATGTAGCAACATTGTACATTGCACATGCAACACAAAGGGAAACATCCCAATACTTTACAGGTACATACTGTAACACTTACAGCATAATGACACAATAACATACAGGGTACATCACATACCTTGCAATAATGAACATATCTATATCAAGTGCACGGAAGGTCATAAGAAAGGAGGAGGGGGCACCACTGAGGGAACCAGCCACCTCCTTACATTACAGTAACACACTGAATTGGGTCTTATGATAGTTGGATAGTATCACCCATAAGTGTGGTATCACACAGATTTTATAATAAAGTAGGTCAAGGAATAATAGTAATGTGATATATTCTGCACTAAGACACACACTGAAGTTTCACCAGGGTAAAGAAACCCCTAGATATGATATCACATTAACAGACTAGGTCTTATGACAATAGGGCAGTGTTACCCATAAATGTGGTATCACAACAACAGAGCATAAAGCCTTACAAAACACATTTCAGTCTGTGTTCAGTGAGTACTGACAAGGCAGGTTTCATATATCAGATACAAAATATATTGGAATTTTCATAAATCCTTCATGTAGACATGATAAGGTCTATTTAAATCACTTATCTTTAAATAGAAACCACATCCCGATTCAGTTTCCACCTCGTAAATAAAGTAAGGGGTTCATTAGGGGATTAATGAATAAGGGGCTCTAAGCAGTTCCTGCCACTAAGACCGCATGTGTCACAATGGAGTCTTGAATGTGTGCGCGAGATTTGCGAGAGCTGGTGATGACATCGGCTACGACAAATTATGTTATCATGCCCACAGGGGCGCGATAACATGGAAAGAGGGCTGGTTAGTCTGGGACAAGTAACGCCACATCGACTAGTCAAAACCCTGATTAGCAAAGAAAATGGGGACCTTATAAAGGCTTTTTGAAACCTAGTTTTCACTGAATAACATTATACAGGACTGGTTGGGCTGGGAATTTAGTCCTACGTAGGTGACTGCTGCTGGGTTGGAGGGCATGAGGGACCTGACAGGTTCCATTTAAATGGAAAAAATTGACATCCTAATGAAAGTGTTCAGAACATTTTAATTAGGATTCTTTAGTGGAAAGACAACTGTGTTTAGTAAGCTCTCTAGTAAAAGTAATGGTGGTAATAGATTAACCATGATCCGACTAATTTATTAGGGCTACATGCAGACATTTGTAGCATGACTTTCCAATATTTGCCATTGAGTAAATAGGAGTACGTGACCACTGGGTCCCTTATCGAGTGTTGTCATAGGACCCACTTTTCTATGATCACCCTTAGCTGCAATGAACAGTTTATATTTATTTCTGCACATGATGCACACAGTAAAGATACAGCACTGGGTTTCTGCAAACCCACACATACATTGTGACATCACAACATGAGAAAATCATATAAAGAGGTCATATGCAAAAATAATGTAGGTAAGGTGTTTCAGCAGTAGAAAAATGTAAAAAGTAATGATACAGAAAAGGGATGATGCACATAGCAGGATTAACAAAGGGGCTCCATAGTAAAATTTAGGATAGAGCTGCATTCAGTTTTTCACACCCTCTTCAATCATCCATAGCTATCACTAACTCCACCTAAATGAAAATGTGCTCCCCTTAGTAGTTGTCCCTATACCAGTACTTTTGCACTGACAGTTATGTCCATGTATTAACTAAAAGCAGCTGTCCACCGAAGGAAACGAGCGTCACAGAACTAAACTGCTCTGTAGCTTGACAAAGGCTGTTCTACCAAAATCCCCCATGAAGCTCCTACCTTACACACAGGCTCGGACTGGTGCACAGAAGAACAGGAGAATCCGCCGGTAGGCCCCTGTAAAGGAGTGCTAATAAGTAGTGCTATTACACTTAATTCACAATTGGCAGAAAAAAGGTATAATCTAATCAATCATTGAACAAGCTAGCCACGTTAATAATACATAGAAGCAAAAGTACATTTGTGTACTAGGGTCAGCTTATTTTTACATGTAATTGAAAAGTGGGCCTCACGAATCAATGTTACGGGTGGACCTTTGCCAACCCAATCCATCGCTACTTACACATCATGAAGGCACCCTTAGGTCATAGATATTCTCGCTTAGGGCTTGTGCAGACAATCGTAATAATTGAACAAGTTCTATTCATCATTTTGACAGATAGCATTCGTCTCCATGTTATTGTTTGGGGCAGTGCATTTGACTGATTTTTTTCCTTGGACCAAGTCGATACAAGGAAAAAAATCACAGCATGCAAGAGTTGCCTCTAATCAGATGGCATTTGCCCATTCATGTCTATGGGTCTGTGCAGAACAATGGACCACACTTGGATCACTTTTGAGTGCAGTCCAATTTTCATGCATTGATAGAATGGATAATTTTTTTTTAACTCTCCACATCCGAGAAAACCACTCTGACCCCACTCTGATCACACTCTGACCACAATCTGACCACACTCTGGACAAAGGCTGGCCACACTCTGGCCACACTCTGACCACACTCTGATAACACCCTGATCACACTCTGGCCAAACTCTGATCACACTCTGATCACACTCTGATCACACTCTGATCACACTCTGGATAAACTCTGGACAAACTCTGGACACACTCTGGACACACTCTGATCACACTCTGGACACACTCTGATCACACTCTGGCCACACTCTGGCCACACTCTGCTCACACTCTAGACAAAGTCTGATCACACTCTGGCCACACTCTGGCCACACTCTGGACAAAGTCTGATCACACTCTGATCACACTCTGATCACACTCTGGCCACACTCTGGCCACACTCTGGCCACACTCTAGCCACACTCTAGCCACACTCTCATTAATCAGAGTGTGATTAGCTTAATCAAACAGATTTTCTCCAAAGAGAGAAAGTCTGTTGTGACCCCAGCCTTAGAAGGAATAATACAAATGTAAAATACTGTAAGTCCATGTCATGGCATCGGAGTAATTGCCATAATTATTGGTTTATAGTTGCTTGCATGCTACTATACAATATTGATAGAAGGCACAATATAATTTTTAATGGGAAGTGACAATAAAAAGAAAATTTATTGAAGTAACACATAATTTAAATATACTGGAACTGTGCATTCCCGAGTTTCCCGAAACTATGCACTGCTATATTGTATTGCAGTACAGCTGGGAAACAGAAAGGCTTCTCTCCATCAGCAACACAATACTCACCTTCATTCTGCGATGTGGTTTCTGTACCCTCTGGTGTTTTATCTGGCATCTCTGTTGAGACCTGGTTGGCAATACCTGCAGGACACAAAGAATGGAAAGGATTCTCACACAGAGCCAAGACATTCCAGTCAAAGGACACCTTTGCACAGTGCTAGGGCTAATGTTTCAGGATAGGTTTCCATTAATTTTTCTCTTTTTTGTCTTGCATCTTTACAAACTGAAAGGATCTGTCCCCGTCATTTAGGATGTGTATAGGCATGGCCAACAGAAAAAGAAGAGAACTGCTCAATAATTGCTCTAAACTGGTAGGTGGTCATACATCTATTAAATACAGTCAAGCTTTCAACTCTTCCCATAGAGCGGTATACTTGCTACTGATTATTGCTATGATTTTTTATGGCCTTGTCCAGTTCTATAATGCCTGCTGTATTTCATGTTCATCGGGACAGTTTGGAAGAACTGACAATTGACAATAGGATGAGCTGTTCAGAATGAATGCGGACATTACAAAAGAGAGGCTTTATGTGGGGTTCACATATTTTTAATAAAAGCGGTTAAAGTGTAAACGCCATTTTAACTTTTATTTTAAAAAAATCAAGTGAACACGTGAAAACAAGCCACTTTGTAATATATCTTATCATCTTTCTCCTCCTGTATTGAACTTTCACTCTTAATTCAAGGGTAAAATCCAAGATCCTATCCCAATATGTAGTAGGTGTAATAATAATAATAATAATATTAACAAATACCTCTAATTAGAAATGTAGTTTAGTCTTTTGATTTGCTGTCTCTTTCCCCATGTGCAGGCATTGCAGGACCTTAGGTATCCATGGTTACGTCCACTGATGAAGTGAGTTAGTTAGCTTGTTGCTAGTTGTCGTAACCAAGAATACCTAAGGTCTTGCAATGTCTGCACATGAGGAAAGGTCATATCGAATCAAAAAAATCTATACTATATTTCTAATTGGAGATGTTTGCTAACATTATCATTACTATAACGCCAAAAAGACCGAAAACGAACGGCACTGTCTGTGAAACAAGGTTATCCAAAATTTCGGGCCCAGGTGTTAATAAATAATTATCCTGGCATCAGCCGCACATCAAGATCACAGGTGCTCTAATGAAAATACACGAAATTCCATGACCATATGCGAGAAGAAAGAGACGGCACTCACCGATCTAAAATTCCCAAATTTATTTCGTCTTCATATTAACATTCCATGGCCGGGGAGTGAGGAGCAGAGCTCTTGTGAGCAGGAGTAGACGACGGCTGTTTCACGCTGTGCTTGCGCTTCCACAGGTAACTGACCCGTGGAAGCGCAAGCACAGCGTGAAACGGCCGTCGTCTACTCCTGCTCACAAGAGCTCTGCTCCTCACTCCCCGGCCATGGAATGTTAATATGAAGACGAAATAAAGTTGGGAATTTTAGATCGGTGAGTGCCTTCTCTTTCTTCTCACATATGGTCATTATTTATTATTATTATTATTACACCTACTACATATTGGAATAGGATCTTGGTATTTCCCATTACTGAGATAGGAGATTACAGTTGGTGCTTATAAAATTATATGGAGACGAGGGAAAAGCTATAGGCAGAGACATTGCACTGCAGGTTCTCCTGAGATGACCATTACAGTTCTTCATAGAACTTTATGAGCACCAACTATCAACTATCTCAGTAATGGGAAAGTCTGTATTCACTGAAGACAGATTTTACCTGAGAATTGAGAAATTTGAGAAAAAATGATCAGTATAGGTCGAGAAATAAGTAGATTACTCTGCTGAGATATATTATAAAGTTTCTTATTTTCATGTGTACTACTGATTTATAAAAAAAAAATATTTAAAACCACAATTATTCTGTAGGCAATTCATGTTTTTTTTCATGAGATTCAAATGTGTGACAAAATAACATCAATTTGGTTAGTTCTATCAAAATCATTTTTTTTAGGTACATGGTGGAAATTGAATAGTCGGGAGCAGCAGGAATAAAATAAAAGCAAGAATTGTCCACTCTTGACCCGGTGGCAGGTCCTCTTTAGGGATGTGTATGAACATGGGTATGTCTTATTCTCATTACTTCTTGGGAATAAAGGTAAATTAGCTCTCTGATCGCAGATTGTCACCCAGATTTTGCACACATGTTCTTCATTTCTATTTCACATTGATATTGTTCATGTGTTGCTTGAACTACGAAAATTTCAAATCTTACCAACGAACTAATGTCACGCATCAAGTTCATTTCATTTTCTACACTTTCTGCAGGTGTCATCCTGGAATTTCACTGCACAGTTTTATGTCCATAAAATTATTGCTATGTAAATACTGTATGTCTCCTCGTGTGTGTAAGAAACTTGATAGCTTCTAGATAAAGCCACGAAAACGACAGCGATAAACAAAGCACACTAAAGGTACCTTCACACTCAGCGACGCTGCAGCGATACCGACAACGATGTCGATCGCTGCAGCGTCGCTGTTTGGTCGCTGGAGAGCTGTCACACAGACAGCTCTCCAGCGACCAACGATCCCGAAGTCCCCGGGTAACCAGGGTAAACATCGGGTTACTAAGCGCAGGGCCGCGCTTAGTAACCCGATGTTTACCCTGGTTACCAGCGTAAAAGTAAAAAAAACAAACATTACATACTTACCTACCGCTGTCTGTCTCCGGCGCTCTGCTTCTCTGCTCTCCTCCTGCACTGGCTGTGAGCACAGCGGCCGGAAAGCAGAGCGGTGACGTCACCGCTCTGCTTTCCGGCTGACCGACGCTCACAGCCAGTGCAGGAGGAGTGCAGAGAAGCAGAGCGCCAGAGACAGACAGCGGTAGGTAAGTATGTAATGTTTGTTTTTTTACTTTTACGCTGGTAACCAGGGTAAACATCGGGTTACTAAGCGCGGCCCTGCACTTAGTAACCCGATGTTTACCCTGGTTACCAGTGAAGACATCGCTGGATCGATGTCACACACGCCGATCCAGCGATGTCTGCAGGGAATCCAGCGACGAAATAAAGTTCTGGACTTTCCTCAGCGACCAACGATCTCCCAGCAGGGGCCTCATCGTTGGTCGCTGTCACACATAACGATTTCCTTAACGATATCATTGCTACGTCACAAAAAGCAACGATATCGTTAATGATATCGTTATGTGTGAAGGTACCTTAAACCTTTTGTAATAGATTGTCCTGTGGGCAAAAGCTGCCATTGTTCTCGGCAGGATGATGCTTGATGGTCAAGAACAAAAAAACTAAAGATCTGATGAGCAAGCGTTTTGCTCGTTCATTGAGTTGTCGGCAGCCTGTTTATACTAAAAGATTATCTTGTCAGCTGGATTGTGCACAGTAACCTACACAGTGTCAGGTCGGTGCTGTTATACTGATTACAATGATATCTTGGTTGATGAAATCCGTCTTGTGGTTTTTGTTTAATCTTTATTTTCAGTTTTCAGTTAATGAGTGTGGAGACACGGGGGTCAGTGGGTGCTCTTGTTCGCTGGCCCTGCTGTCTTTAAGGAATGCTGCATGGACCAGGGCTCATACCACTGAACACCCGCACTTTCCCGATGGGCAGAACACTATGCAGACCACACAGGGTGAGGGTAAAACAGTGTGGCAATAATGTATTGATCCACCATCACACAGTAGATTATAGGACAGTCCCAGCAAGTTATTATTATTTATTATTATACATTTTTATAACACCATTTATTCCATGGCGCTTTACATGGGAAAAGGGGGAAATATAGACAAATACAATAAACATGAGCAAAAAACAAGGCACACGGGTACATAAGGAGGGAGGACCCTGCCCACAAGGGCTCACAGTCTGCAGGGGATGGGTGAGGATATACTAGTAGGAGAGGGTAGAGGTGGTTGTGCGGCGGTTTAGTAGGTTGAGGGTCACTGCAGGCTGTAGGCTTGTTGGAAGAGGTGGGTTTTCAGGTTCTTTTTGAAGGTTTTTATGGTAGGCGAGAGTCTGATGTGTCTACCACAATTAGGAGGTAACGACAAGCTTAGGAAGCTGACAGACCATTGATGTATGAGGCCAGGTGACTTGATTGTCCCAACCTGGATACTCTTAAATGTCTTTGAGGGTTCAGTGATGGTCAATGAGGCAGCTCTGTATTTCTTCAGTTGGAGTGTTGATGCCATGACGTCTGTAATGTAGACTCTCTGAACCACAGGCAGATTCTCCTTTTTATAAGTCACAACTGTTCATACAGTAATTTCACCACAGGCTTGGGGGAAGGTGGAAGGAGGCCATCCCTCACTGCTGGAGTGTTCAAACAACATGCATAGATTGTCCTTCGTACTTCAGAGCACCAATGGGTCATCAACATATTAACATTTGTTTCCAAAAGGTAGTAGAACAATAATAGGACTGCAATACAAGGACAGATACAATATAGCTAATCAGCAGCCAGTCAACAAATGGTAGCCATTGAACATTAATTCAATGACAATAAGGATCAAGAGTCATTTTCACATGAACTCTAGCTCATATCCCCGTGCCTACTGAAATAATACAGCACGTCTGGATAATTTAGATTAAATGCGGTCACTACCATGAGATTCTCGTGCTCTGGGGCGGTCTGTGGACGGGGCTTTGGGCGGACCTTTATACGGTGCTCTGATTAGATATTCATCTGTATAGCTCAGTGACCTGCCCCCTATTTTACATACTGAATATAATATGGTTTGAAAAAAAATATGGTGGATAATATGCATATTTTCGTTTTATTTAGACATATAGTTTTTTTTAAAAAACAAAATGGCGCCAAATGTATCATGACACAGCGCAGGTGCCACTGCTGGCGCCTGCATGATGAATATGATTTTTTTGGTCAAACCATATTATATTCAGTATATAAAAAAGGGGGCAAGTCACTGAGGGATCAGTGACCTGTCATAAGCCATAAAAATGAATATGTAAGCAAAGCACCATGCAAAGACCCCCCCCCCACACATGCTTCCACAGGATCACCCACAGCCCCGCATAGCCCCGCCCTGGAACACGAGCATATCATTAACTGAAAACTGAAAATAAAGATTAGAGAACAACCACAAGATGGATTTCATCAACCAAGGTATCATTTTAATCTATATACTGTAACTGCGCCAACCTGACACTGTCTGAAGGTAACTCAGCACAATCCTGCTGACAGGTTCCTCCCAAGATGACACCGCCTGCGCAATAGCAGCTCTTGGCTATCTAAAATTATCCTGGATATTTTACAGAAACAGAAAATGGTCTAACTAGAAGCTTGTGGGCCCTAATGTAAAATCTCTAACAGGGCCCCCAACTATCATGGATCTTTAATAATATTGGTTTCCTTATATGGACCAAAGAGACCTTTCACACTCCTCTCCAGGCTCCAGGAGGAGGGTGCAACCCTCCCCTGCACCACACCCACTACAGTGACCTCCCAGTTGAAAGGAACATTGTAGACACAAGATTCACTGTGATATGACTTGTGCTTGGTCTAATGGGGCAGTATTTGACACAGTGATTCTAAAATTTTGCAATCCGTCTCATTTGCAGCCCCCTTAGGCCTTGCACTAGGTA
Organism: Ranitomeya imitator; assembly: GCF_032444005.1. Classification (NCBI taxonomy): domain Eukaryota; kingdom Metazoa; phylum Chordata; class Amphibia; order Anura; family Dendrobatidae; genus Ranitomeya; species Ranitomeya imitator. The sequence goes on from NC_091286.1 coordinate 129,123,699, forward strand.
TACCACGAGATATCTGTCTATCTACACTGTTTCTTTGTATGACATGACATGTTCATCATGATGTATCTCAGTCTTATGCAACAGGATGAATTGTTGAACTCCAACTTAGAAGCATCTAATATATACAAAATATATATACATATACAGTACAGACCAAAAGTTTGGACATACCTTCTCATTTAAAGATTTTTCTGTATTTTCATGACTATGAAAATTGTACATTCACACTGAAGGCATCAAAACTATGAATTAACACATGTGGAATTATATACTTAACAAAAAAGTGTGAAACAACTGAAAATATGTCTTATATTCTAGGTTCTTCAAAGTAGCCACCTTTTGACTGTTAGAATTTGTATTATTGCAAGATAAAAGCAGCTAAGTAAAGAAAAACGAGTGGCCATCATTACTTTAAGAAATGAAGGTCAGTCAGTCTGAAAAAATGGGAAAACTTTGAAAGTGTCCCCAAGTGCAGTGGCAAAAACCTCAGAAATCGCAGGTTAACAGCAGCTCAGATTAGAGACCAGGTCAATGCCACACAGAGTTCTAGCAGCAGACACATCTCTACAATAACTGTTAAGAGGAGACTTTGTGCAGCAGGCCTTCATGGTAAAATAGCTGCTGGGAAACCACTGCTAAGGACAGGCAACAAGCAGAAGAGACTTGCTTGGGCTAAAGAACACAAGGAACGGACATTAGACCAGTGAAAATCTGTGCTTTGGTCTGATGAGTCCAAATTTGAGATCTTTGGTTCCAACCACCATGTCTTTGTGCGACGCAGAAAAGGTGAACGGATGGACTCTACATGCCTGGTTCCCACCGTGAAGCATGGGTGAAGCATGGAGGAGGAGGTATGATGGTGTGGAGGTGCTTTGATGGTGACACTGTTGGGAATTTATTCAAAATTGAAGGTATACTGAACCAGCATGGCTACCACAGCATCTTGCAGCGGCATGCTATTCCATCCGGTTTGCATTTAGTTGGACCATCATTTATTTTTCAACAGGACAATGACCCCAAACACACCTCCAGACTGTGTAAGGGCTATTTGACCAAGAAGGAGTGTGATGGGGTGCTACGCCAGATGACCTGGCCTCCACAGTCACCAGACCTGAACCCAATCGAGATGGTTTGGGGTGAGCTGGACTACAGAGTGAAGGCAAAAGGGCCAACAAGTGCTAAGCATCTCTGGGAACTCCTTCAAGATTTTTGGAAGACCATTCCCGGTGACTACCTCTTGAAGCTCATACAGAAAATGCCAGGAGTGTGCAAAGCAGTCATCAAAGCAAAAGGTGTCTACTTTGAAGTATAAGACATAATTTCAGTTGTTTCACACTTTTTTGTTAAGTTTATTATTATTATTATTATTATTTATTGTTATAGCGCCATTTATTCCATGGAGCTTTACATGTGAGGAGGGGTATACATAATAAAAACAAGTACAATAATCTTAAACAATACAAGTCATAACTGGTACAGGAGGAATGAGGACCCTGCCCGCGAAGGCTCACAATCTACAAGGGATGGGTGAGAATACAGTAGGTGAGGGTAGAGCTGGTCATGCAGCGGTTTGGTCGATCGGTGGTTACTGCAGGTTGTAGGCTTGTCTGAAGAGGTGGGTCTTCAGGTTCTTTTTGAAGGTTTCGATGGTAGGCGAGAGTCTGATGTGTTGTGGTAGAGGGTTCCAGAGTAGGGGTGATACGCGAGAGAAATCTTGTATACGATTGTGAGAAGAGGAGATAAGAGGGGAGTAGAGAAGGAGATCTTGTGAGGATCGGAGGTTGCGGGTAGGTAAGTACCGGGAGATGAGGTCACAGATGTATGGAGGACACAGGTTGTGGATGGCTTTGTACGTCATGGTAAGGGTTTTGTAGTGGAGTCTCTGGGCAATGGGGAGCCAGTGAAGGGATTGACAGAGGGAAGAGGCCGGGGAATAGCGGGGGGGACAGGTGGATTAGTCGGGCAGCAGAGTTTAGAATAGATTGGAGGGGTGCGAGAGTGTTAGAGGGGAGGCCACAGAGCAGGAGGTTGCAGTAGTCAAGGCGAGAGATGATGAGGGCATGGACTAGGGTTTTTGCAGATTCATGGTTGAAGAATGAACGGATTCGTGAAATATTTTTGAGTTGAAAGCGGCAGGAAGTGGAAAGGGCTTGGATATGTGGTTTGAAGGAGAGATCAGCGTCAAGGATTACCCCGAGGCAGCGAGCTTGTGGGACTGGGGAGAGTGGGCAGCCATTTACTGTAATGGATAGGTTCGTTGGGGGGGTCGCGTGAGATGATGATGAATTCTGTTTTGTCCATGTTAAGTTTTAGAAATCTAGTATATAATAACATGTGTTAATTCATAGTTTTGATGCCTTTGATTGTGCCTTTTTTGATGCCTTTGATTGTGAATGTACAATTTTCATAGTCATGAAAATACAGAAAAATCTTTAAATGAGAAGGTTTGTCCAAACTTTTGGTCTGTACTGTATATATATATTTTTTCCTAAGCCATCGCCACATTTTCACTATGGAAGATCCAAAATGTTCCCCTGATAAGCAGGGCGTGTAGGCACTACAATCTACCAAGCTATGCATATACAGTACGAATGGCCAAAAGGTGGCAAAGTTTTCTTTATGGCAAAGCTTTCTATACCACTGACTGCAAATAGCTACCGAATTTCTCAGAGATTGCTACTCCACAAAGGTACAGTATATCATTTATGGCATGGGAAATTATGCTATACAGCACTGCCAATGATGTCCTCAATGAATTTGGCACACATAATAATCTAATGGACCTTTCAGCAAGACTGAAGCACATAACACCAGTCTTGATGAATCAGAGTCAAGGTGTTGATTACTGCCCTCTGGGGCCACAATAATGTTCAGTCTACCTAGTGCTTTCAGCGGTTATTTTTAAGGTAACACTGCTAATATACTTCCTTTAAGACTAAAAGCTTTGGCAGAGATTTATTACAATCCTAGTTTCCTGTCTTTGCTAAATACTAGTAAAATTGTGAAGTTCTCATTCAGCTTTAGCCAATAATTTGTCAAGCTTTATATTTCATACTGACTTTTTCAAAGTCACTTTTGCTACATTACAAGGTCAATACACAGTAAAATCACTGTTCAATTAAATTTTCTCCCCCTCAGCAGATAATTTTCTCTTCACAGAGAACACCGGCTGTCTTGTCCTTTTAGACAAATAACATACTCTGTGCTCACATACGTTCCTTTACACAATGCATGTCCATTTTTCTTTTTAGATTAAAAATGAATAGCCCAAATTAAATCTGAATAGCAAAAACATGGCAAAAACAGCCAAATAATTCCAAAAGTACCTGCTTCAATATAAGAACTATGGTAATAGGTGAAGACATTTATCGCATGTCACTAGATTGGTCATGAAAGTCATCCAATCGTAAATATGGGAATTCAGATTCCTTGCTTCTCGCTGACCCAAAGAAAGAGATAGTATCAGCCATCAACAAAAAGTACAAACACTAGTAGCCATCACTTCACCCAATAACCTCAGTATCAGTGGCGTAACTTGATGCCTTTGGGCCCCAATGCAAAAACATGTCCTTAATAGTAATGGTCTTTTCGCATGGGCTAAATTGACCCCTAGGTTCCAGGGCCCGATGCAATTGCAACCTCTGCATCTACAGGTGCTTCTCACAAAATTAGACTATCATCTAAAAGTTAATTTATTTTAGTTCTTCAATACAAAAAGTGAAACTCATATATTCTATAGAGTCATTTTAATCAGAGTGATCTATTTCAAGTGTTTTATTTCTGTTAATGTTGGTGATTATAGCTTACAGCCAACGAAAACCCAAAACTCAAGTATAAGCCGACCCGAGTATAAGCTGAGGCACCTACTTTTGCCATGGAAAACTGTTTAAATTTATTCACTCCTGTATAAGCCGGGTATGCATTGTCCCCCTTATCCCTGTCCTGCAATGTGTGGCTCCCACGTCCTGTCCTGGTATGTGGCTCCCCTCATCCTGTCATGTGGCTCCCCTTGTCCTATCCTGGTATGTGGCTCCACCTTTCCTGGTATGTGTGGCTCCCCGTTGTATGCATGGCTCCCCCGGTCCTACATTGCTCAGCTCCCCTGGTCCCGCATTGCTCAGCTCCCCTGGTCCCGCATTGCTCAGCTTCCCCGGTCCTACATGGCTTGGCTCCCCAGGTCCCACATGGCTCAGCTCCCCCGGTCCCACATTGCTCAGCTCCCCCGGTCCCACATTGCTCAGCTCCCCCAGTTTGCATGGCTCGGCTCCCCCGTTCCCCTGGTAGTATGCATGGCTCACATTGCACCCCCACCCATCATACTCACCCTCCTCGCGCCTGCATCTCCGTTGTCCCGCTGCCAGTGGCTCTCCTCTCCTTTGCTCAGCAGTCACGTGGTACCGCTCATTAAGGTAATGAATATGCGCTCCACGCGTATGGGAGTGGAGACGTGTCCATATTCCTTACCTTAATGAGTGGTACCACGTGATCGCTCAGCACAGGAGATGAGAGCCGCAGGCACCAGGACAACGGAGATGCAGTGATGGAGGGTGAGTTTGACGGGGAGGGGGGGGCGCTGTGAGCCATGCATACTACCAGGGGAAGGGGATAGCCAAGCCATGCGGACCAGGGGAGCTGAGCAATGGGTGACCGGGGAAGCTGAGCAATGCAAGAGTCTTCTGTTAGCCGGCGGCTGCAGCTGTTACTGTGCCATAGCCGCCAGCTCCAGGCTCTGCTACGCCACTCCCCCTCCCCCGCCAGCATTCTGGACAATTGACTCGTGTATAAGCCAAGGCTGGCGTTTTCAGAACAAAAAATTGTGCTGAAAATCTTGGCTTATACATGAGTATATACGGTAGAATAATTAACAAAAAAACACATGCAAAGGCTTCCTAAGCATTTAAAAGGGTCCCTTAGTCTGTTTCAGTAGGCTCCACAATTATGGGGAAGACTGCTGACTTGACAGATGTCCAGAAGGCAGTCATTGACAAACTCCACAAGGAGAGTAAGCCACAAAAGGTCATTGCTAAAGAAGCTGGCTGTTCACAGACTGCTGTATCCAAAGCATATTAATGGAAAGTTAAATGGAAGGAAAAAGTGTGGTAGAAAAAGGTGCACAAGCAACTGGGATAACAGCAGCCTTGAAAGGATTGTTAAGAAAAGGTCATTCAAAAATTTGGGGGAGATTCGCAAGGAGTGGACAGGTGCTGGAATTGATTTAAGAGCCATCAAACACAGATGCATCCAGGACATGGGCTACAAGCATTCCTTGTGTCGAGCCACTCATGACCAATAGACAATGCCAGAAGCATCTTACCTGGGCCAAGGAGAAAAAGAAAAGGACTGTTGCTCAGTGGTCCAAGGTGTTGTTTTCAGATGAAAGTACATTTTGCATTTCATTTGGAAATCAAAGTCCCAGAGTGTGGAGGAAGAGTGTAGAGGCACACAATCCAAGCTGCTTGAGGTCTAGTGTGAAGTTTCCACAATCAATGATGGTTTGGGGAGCTATGTCATCTGCTGGTGTAGGTCCACTGTGTTTTATCAAGACAAAAGTCAGCGCTGCCATCTACCAGGAAATTTTAGAGCACTTCATGCTTCCCTATGCTGGCAAGCTTTTTGGAGATGTACATTTCATTCTAAAGAAGAACTTAGCCCCTGTCCACACTGCCAAAAGTACCAATACCTGGTTTAAAAACAACAGTATCACTGTGGTTGATTGGCCAGCAAACTTGCCTGACTTTAACCCCATAGAGAATCTATGGGGTATTGTAAGGAGAAAGATGAGAGACACCAGACTCAAAAATGCAGATGAGCTGAAGGCTGCAATCAAAGCAACCTGGGCTTCCATAGCACCTCAGCAGTGCCACAGGCTGATCGCCTCCATGCCACGCTGCATTGATGCAGTAATTGATGCAAAAGAAGCCCCAACCAAGTATTGAGTGGAATTACAGAACATACATTTCAGTTGGCCAACATTTCAGATTTTAAAATCATTTTTCAAGCTGCTGCTATAAGGTATTTTAATTTACTGAGATAATGACTTTAGGGTTTTCATTGACTATAAGCCATAATCATCAACATTAACAGAAATAAACACTTAAAATAGATCGCTCTGTTTGTAATGACTCTATATAATATGAGTTTCACTTTTTGTTTTGAAGAAATGAAATAAATTACCTTTTCAATATTCTAATTTTGTGAGAAGCACCAGTGTTATAGTTATGTCCCTGCTCAGTAATAAGTAGCCATATGCCACTTTTAGTTCTATAGACTAAACACCTGAAAAGGAGAAGGAGACTGAACCACCACCATGGAGTATAATTCTTAAAAAATTACAATTTTATTAGATGAAATAATTAGACAAACAGAATAAAAAGCTGCTGTACACGAACTTGCAGCAAACAGGTTACCAATAAAATGCAAAATAAATGCAAATAATAGATGAGCAAAACAATTGCAACAGCAAGTGCAAATGACCACGTAAGATTAGCAGCAATAATAAAAAAGTGCAAATATAATGATAAACAGTATCAGTACATACTGTATGGCGGTAATATGCAAGTGCTCAGCCGCAAAGTGATTTAAAAAAACTAAATTAGAGCACAAATAAATCATAGAATGGAAGCCAGAGCCAGCTAACCAAAGTGGGAGGAACCATCAGTAAGGTAATAATACTGTGAAAATCACAAGGTAACATTAATCATAATTAAAGTGCCAAGTGCTAGCAAGTTAAAAGCCTAGTGGCATAGCAGATATAAGGAAACGGAGGGCAAAAAGGCAAACCTAACCGTACTGCGAGCACTGCACCAAAAGAACAACTAAGGCTGGGTTCAGATTGCATTTTAGCAGTCCGTTAGACGGACTACGTTACACCACAGTATAATGCGGTGTAACGCAGTCTGTTAACGCTGCCATTTAGCTCTATTTTGGGTGCATCGCAACCGCACGCCCAAAATGGGAGATGTGCCGTCATTGAATGACGGACCCAGGGACGCGGGCTCCAGCGTTTCTGGGTCCGTCACTGCTTGCGCAGATAGAGCACCTGCTAGCTCTATCTGTGCTAGTGATATGACATATCGGCACTTGCGTTAATAGCAGCCCATTAACGCATTTGTTGTACGGGCTGCTGTTAATGCAATGTGAACCTAGCCTTACTGTAATAGATGTGGTAACCTGGGGAGTCTCTGCCATCCTATTTAATTTACATTTGGGACCTTTTGTGTTAAAAATGTTAGTTCTATAGGTCTAGTGCTTCTTTTGACATGGGGTCAGCCAAAACTTTTGCAAAATTATGGCAGCCTCAGAATATCTTCACTGGGAGAAAAGTTGTACACCAATTGCAAGCATTATAGCATGTCCAGTATACTTTCAATGTTACAAGTTGTCCGCAATTTTTTTCTTTGAGCAGCACTAGACAAAATTATTATTTATTAAAATTTATTGGGACTCTTACATCTTAATGGAAACATTGCTTAGGATCTGTTTGCTCTAGCATCATGGCTTCCTTTTATGCTAGTACCATGACATTTATAAAGAATCTGTTTTTGAATGGATCTCAATAAATTCTAACAAATGCCATTGATTTTTCTACAGGAAAGATATATATCTTGGTACCGTGTTAGCCAGTGGATAGAAAAATATTTAGAATTGATAGTCCTCAGTGGTTGATACCTTTTAATGGCTAACTGATAAGATGGTAACAAATTGCAAGCTTTCGAGACTAATTCAGTCCCTTCATCAGACACAGACTAATAGAAATTCCGAAGAATCACATATTTATGCACAACACAGCACAGAAAAATGCCATAGATAAGAGAGGTGACGTGAAGCAGAACTACCATTATGTGAGTGATAAATAGTTATGTTCATAAATATTGGAACAGTTCATAGATAAGGAGTGTGAATGTTTTATTGTCCTCTGATTGGGGTCTGGTTCTATGTTATGATGCTCCACATGGTCTGAGGAGCAAATTCCTTAATTGATGTAAAAAGACATAAATCCATGTGACACATTCATTCCTGCACTGAGTGTCAAAGGTCATCATCAGCTTATATTCCCAGACTCTTCTGTTTCTCTGAGATTTGAAATTACCTTTTAATACAAGTAATTTCATGTCCATAATGCTATGATCAGGGAGACAAAAATGTATTGCCACAGGTAGATTCTTTTTTTCTTATTGTATGGCAATGAGAGTTCATCTTTGTTCTCAGTTTTTGTCCTGCCTCCCCTACATATAGACCCCCAGTTGGACATTTAGTACAAATAATTAAGTACATCACATTAGAAGTGATGCAGCTGAAAGTACCTGGTATCTTGTAGTCCTGATGTGAATTGGGGATCTTTATCTTGTCCATGGTCACTAGAAATGGACAGGTTTTAAATTTTTTTCTGGTTGCAAGGAAGGGTTCCTGCAACTGTTTGAGAGGACAGGGAGCTTCTGCCAATGATACTTCTTAGATTTGGGGGCTACCTAAAACACAGTAGTGGGGGGTCTGGAGAAATGGATTGTAAGCGGGCATCTTTTTGTAGTAAAGGTTGTAATATCCGTGCAGCTCCCCTTAGCACCTCCAGAGTTGGATTGTAGGTGACTACTAGAGGCACCTGATTATTTTCTTCTTTAGCTTTGTAATGTAACAGGTGATTCTTGATATTCTAGTTGCTCTTGTAATTTGGTTTTGAATTGCTCTTGGATGGTAGCCCTGATTCAAAAAGGTCTTTCTGAGGCGACCATGGGGTTCAGTTACCAGTGTGAGACATAAGTAACACAGAACAGTAGAACTGAAATTTATCTTCTTACAAACACATTTGCTGCAGCTCTCACAGCTCTGCTGTATTGCACCAACATTACAACGCTGTCTGTCTGTGAGATGACAGCTGAAGCTGAGGGGAACCTGCAGATGTGTCAGGTACAATCACACACAGCTCTGCAGTGAGATCAGCACAGCAGAGAGCGGCCATTACACATCTCATTGTAACGTTCATTTATAATAATACCTGAAGGCAGATTCTCATAAGATCAGTATCCCGCCCATAGCCCTGAACAGCTCTTTTACATATAAGAGAAACATGAATTTCTCTGGAATAAGACATTTGATCGTAGATATCAAGGTATCATTTTAATCAGCTTCCTATGACCTACAAACCCATATGGGTGGCTTAGGAGGGTTTATCCTATTGACAGATTACCTTTAAAGAGGTCGTCCTCTACTTTAGTGTTAATGACCTATCTTTAGAATAGGTCATCAATGTCTGATTGGTCAGAGTCCGACACCCTGCACACCCGCCACTAAGCTGTTATCAGTGTCGCCACAGGGTACTACACATCCACTTCCCACTGATTTGAATGTGCAGTACCCTGCCTCAGCCACTATCAGAAGATGACCAGCTTCGCAAGTGAGTACTTCCGACCAATGGCTGCCGACACCAATAACACCTGAACTACGGGGGCACCAGGTGTCGGATTCTGACTGATCAGATATTGATGACTTATCCTAAGGATTCATCATCAATGCTAAAGAAGTGGGCAACCTCTTTAAATAAATGTCTAATGACTGTTTTCAATTATAGCCAGCAGAATTGTGACTGGATAACCATATGCTGTAATAAATGCATAATTTAGGTAATTTAGGTTTTCATATCTTTATGGAAAACTGTAAAATGACATTAACAAGATAAACCTTCAAAATTTATTATACAGATCAATTTTCCTTTGTTTTTTTTCTGCTGGGAATTTCTATATCTTTCCGTTGGCACCACTGTCATTGTGTACGTCGCTTGTCTTTATGTATTTAGCTGTAAATTATAAAGCCCTTTGTTCTTTGTTAGCTCTATGTAGGAATAAAGAGCGTATTATTGTTTCCATCACAAAACCAAACAACGTTATATTTCAGTAAACATTTATTTTGCGGATGGGATCAGAAACCTAGTAAATGATTGTATTCATCAGGTACGTGCAGAGCAAACTATGAGACATGAAGCTTTACCTTTACTTAGAGAGTACGAAAACATAACAATATTCATAGTTATCACCAAGCCCTATGATATCATGCAATTACCAAACTTGTCCAGCAGCATTTTTAGGAATTCTTCCAAAAAACAAGAACAGTTAATTGTTCATAACTTATTGATGAGAACCTCACAACATTGTGTAATAGTGATAACAATACTACTGTGCATTGTGTATTGTGTGCAGACCGTATATTTTCCTTCTATGGTAGCCAAGCTGGAAAGCAAGGAAAATGTATATGTCTACAGCTAGAAGTTATGTTAGAGTACAGCTACCATATGTTTGTAACTTGATTCTTTCAATACAGTCGTATTACATTGAAAGGATATTTTGGTCAACATAAATGTTCACCTATCCACTGGAGACTAGTTATCTTCATGAGGGCCCTATCACTAAGACTCCCACCAACCATCACTGTTCCTCATTCTTCCATGATTTTTCCAGTGTTATAGCCAGAGATGTTGGTCATGCATTCACCCTGCCAAGCCAAAGTCATTGAAGATACTAAGATAGTTGGGTAGTGATGGGCGAAACCCTAGATGTCCGGGTTCGAGCAAACAGTTAAAAAAGTTTGCTTCAGGTACTATTCATGTGAATGGGGGGCCTGAACATCCAGTGTTTGCCATGCTGTCAAATGCATGACAGCGCAGCAAACACTGCCTCTGTTCGGCGGTAAAATCATTACCACTGGTCAGAAAGCCATGGTTCCCATGCTGTCAAATGACAGCGTGAGCCCGCAGTTATGACTGGAGGTAATATTTTTACCTCCGGTCACTGGCGTCAGTTGATAGGACTACTACCCTCATCAGCTTATGCCTGCTGCCACTAATAAAAATGAGAGTATGCGGCGTCTAATGGAAGTATTCATCAGCCTACGCCAGTGCTCTAAATAAATAAATTAAAAAAAACTGGCATGGGTTCCACTGTACTTTTGATAACCAGTCAGGAAAAACAGCTGCAGGCTGCAACCATTTAACAAGGCTGTTTATCAAGAATAGAGGGGTCCCCAGCCATTTTAAAAAAGAATTTAAACAAATAATTAAAAAAAATTGTGTGTGGTACCCCTATTTTTGACAACCAGCCAAGCTAAAGCAGACCGCTGTGGGCTGGTGTTCTCAGATTCTCAGATTGCTAAGGGGCCATAGATATTGGTCCCCAGCCTAAAAATAGCAGCCCCCAACTGCCCAGAAAAGTCGCATCTATTAGCTGTTCTCAGTTGCAAGTGGCGTTCATATTTTTGGAGTTGATGTCACTTTTGTATAGTCCAGTGACATCAAGCCCATGGCTTAGTAATGGAGAGGCGTCTATAAGACACTTATCAATTACTAATTCTATAGTTATATTGTACGTAAACATACAGCCAGAATTAAGTCCTTTAGCTGAAATAAAAAAAGCACTTTTACTCTTTTATTTAAAAATAACAAACACTGTTATACTCACCTAATGCCCAATTCCACTAAAGCCAACGTCCACTAAAGCCAAGCTCAGTGGTTCTCAGCCTGGACGATCGAATCTTGGCACTGTCCAAGTTGAAAACTGGTTATCCCCAGACATGGATTACGGAGTGGGACAGAACGATGGACAGGTGAAGGATATGGTTGTTTTTTTGTTTGTTTTCTTTTTTTGCAAAAGACCGTGCCTTCAGTAGAATGGGGGTAAGGTATTTTTGTTGTTTATTATTTTCTGTTTTTTTTTTACAGGAGACCATGGCTTCTGTGGAATGGACATTAGGTGAGTATAACTGTGTTTGTTATTTTTAAATAAAAAGTAAAAGTGTGTTTTCTTATTTCAAATAATAGACTTTATTCTTGCTCTGTGTTTATTTACAATACAACTATGGGATTAGTAATGGATAGGTATCTTATAAATGCCTCATCATTGCTAAGCCGTAGGCAAGATGTCACCGGACAGCACAAAGGTGACATCAACCCTACAAATGGGAATCCCACTTGCCACCACCACAGGGAAGTGGGAAGAGCTGGGCAAAGCACCAGAATCAGTGCATTTAATAGATGCGCCTTTTCTGGGTGGCTGCGGGCTGCTATTTTTCGGCTGGGGGCCAATATCAATGGCCCTTTACCAGCCTGAGATTACCAGCCCCCAGATGTCTGCTTTAGCTGGTTGTTAAAAATGAAGGGAGATCCCACATCATTTTTTAAAGTATTACTGATAAGGGTATGTTCACACGTTCAGGATTTCCATCCTTTTTTTTTCAGGACAGTTTTTTTTAAAAAACTGCAGCTCTTGGCAGAAAACGCAGGTCCTTTTTTTGGTCCTTTTTTTGTCCTTTTTTGATGCGTTTTTTGATGCGTTTTTTTATCCTTTTTTTATGCAGTTTTCTATGCAGAGACTGTGTGTTTCCTAGGAAGCTTTTTAGGGCTAAAATGGCTGAAAATACCCTAACCCTACCCCTAACCCTAACCCTACCCCTAACCCTACCCCTAACCCTACCCCTAACCCTAACCCTACCCCTAACCCTAACCCTAACCCTACCCCTAACCCTACCCCTAACCCTAACCCTACCCCTAACCCTACCCCTACCCCTATTCTAACCTTAGTGAAAAAAAAAAAAAAATTCTTAATTTTTTTATTGTCCCTACCAATGGGGGTGACAAAGTGGGGGGGGGGTGTCATTTACTATTTTTTTATTTTGATCACTGAGATAGGTTATATCTCAGTGATCAAAATGCACTTTGGAGCGAATCTGCCGGCCGGCAGATTCGGCGGGCGCACTGCGCATGCGCCCGCCATTTTGCAAGATGGCGGCGCCCAGGGAGAAGACGGCCGGACGGACACCGGGACGCCGGGTAAGTATAAGGGGGGGAGATTAGGGCACGGGGGGGGCATCGGAGCACTGGGGGGGGCATCGGAGCACGGGGGGGGCATCGGAGCACGGGGGGGCGGGATCGGAGCACGGGGGGGCAGCCACACTCCGCCCACACACTTCCGCCCGCTCCCCCGCACTTCCTGCTGCAGCGGTTCTGCACATCAAATCGCAGTAAAACCCGCAGATATATTTTTGATCTGCGGGTTTTACTGCGATTTTGACCTCACAATGGAGGTCTATGGGTGCAGAACCGCTGCGGTTCAGGAAAAAGAAGTGACATGCTCCTTCTTTTTTGCCGCAGCTATTCTGCGCGGCTTTTTAAACGAAATTACGGACCATGTGCACAGCAGTGACTGTTTTCCATAGGGTTACATTGTTATGTACCCTGCATGGAAAACTGCTGCGGAACCGCAGCGGCAATACCGCTGCGGTTCCGCAGTAAAAAACGCACTGTGTGAACATGGCCTAATAGTTTTTAAATTATTTTTGATAACCAGCAGTGAAAAAGCTGATAGCTGAGGGTTGCAACCTGCAGCTGTCAGTTTTCCCTGGCTGGTTATAAAAAATACAGGGAAATCCACACCATTTTTTTATTATTAATTTAGAGCGCAAGCGCCGGCTGATGAATAATCCCATCAGCCGCGCGTGCTCTTGTTGTTATTACCGACAGCAGTTGTAGGCTGATGGGAGCAGTAGTCCCATCAGGCGACGCCAGTGACAAGAGGTGAAAATTCTACTTCCAAGCTGCTGGCTCACGCTGTCATTTAAGAGCGTGGGAACCGCGGCTCTCTGACTAGCGGTAATGATCTTAAGGCCGATCAGACCCTCCGGTGTTTCTAAAGCTGTCATGGAGAAGACAGTGCAAGAAACACCTGATGTTCAGGGTGCCGAACCCAAACAGTAACACAAACTTCCTAGTGAAGTCAGTGTTCAGGGTCCATGTTTGAACAGTAGCTGTTCGGTACGGATCCCAAACTTTACTGTTCGGGTTCGCCCACCTCTATAGCTGAACACAACACTGTGCTGGCTATCTTCAGTACCATGGACTTAGAATAGAGTGGTAGGATGCATGCACAAGACAGCCTTTTCAACTCCTCCAAGCCATAGTCTTGAGGGAAGAAGAGGGGACACTGTCAGTGATCTATTGGGGAGAATAGGCAACACTGATGAGCGGTCAGTTCCAGCAAGTGGTTGGGCTCCCAGTTCAACTAATTTCATAAGATGAATATAAACTTTACATGGGTGGTCCAAAACTAAATTTTATTTTAATCCCAAATCTATTTAATATCATAATCTAATATACTTTAATTAAAAAGTCCATGCCGTTCCTTCAATATTCAATATTTTTTTATACTACTTCCTCTTTGATGATGCTTTTGAGAATCTCATGCACTGCATTTCCTGCATGCCATGTAATCTTTTTACATAATGCACTGACAGTACACTCTCTTGCCAACTCGTCACTTCTCATCAGAGCAACCGAGGGAGTGCACCGTCACTGTTCTTAAGGCTCAGTGACAAGAATTCACTGAGCATATGTGTTGACAACTGACATATACCCAGCAGAGCAGAAACTAGGCCACCCCTTCAAATAGATGTCACTCATGATGCTTTGTTTCAGTGAGAGGCCAGAGGCTGCCCCTGATGATGACTAGTTTAAGTATCCCAGCATGCTCTGAGATTCTCAAATGAAGTGTCATCAAAGACGAAGTATGGGCAAAAAAGGGAAGGATATGGACAAAAGAGATGAGATTATGACATTAAATATATATTTAGGAGTTAGATAACATTTTTAATGTTGTATCACCCTTTAAGCATGTTTTAGAGATGTTGAAAGAAAATAAATTAGTCAACAGAAACTCCCAAGAAAATAAGGGAAAAATTATAGGCTCCCAACAGATGTTGCCCTGCCTTGGCCACATCAAATCCTTGGCCGTAGTGCTTGCTATTGAGTCATTATGATGACGCCCTCTGTGTTTTTTACTGTTTTGTTCTCGGTGTTTTTCTATGAAAATATAAAATAAAGCTGATATGACATGTACAGCAGGGAACTCCACTCCCACAGCTTAATAATATATTATGATATACACAACCCACATGTTCTGTATGTAAAACTTGTCTAAATTTGGCCAGATTCACCAGTGTACCGATTTCATTGCTCTCTTAACATAATTAACCTTCATTCCAATTTAATCAGGTGCCCGTTTTCATCCGCAGACAAGGTTGGCTGCTTCTGAATAGTGAAGCTGCTTTACAAAAGGTATTCATGACAATCTTATTTCAAGTGCATTGATAATATTGGCCTGGTTCCCCTCTCTCTTGTGCAGCTGACAGATAGTAAGCTTGATTTATCTGGCTTCAAATGCTCACTGCACTGGCTATTGAGAAAGAAAACAAAGCTAATGGCTATGGACTGTTTGGGTGTTTAACGAAAGAACGGACAATTACACATCGAAACAGAGTCCACATGAAAGAAAAGTCAGATTATAATTTCAGGACGGAAGAATGGAGCTCTCCTTTATTCTGCTCTTTTCACTTCTTACTTTGTAAGCCTTTACATCTTTTGGATATTAGGCAGAGAGATTATCTACAATTTGTAAATTGATAATTAAAAGGTCATTGTGGTTAGGTATGAAAATTCATGCCCATTGGATGCACCATTTTGGCGGTTGTCTTCGAGCACCACCGTGCAAGTTTAGGGCCACCTGACTCTCCCCTAACAGTTGATGACAGGGGAGAGAAGGATCGGGCAGTTTAAATTTAAGAACCTTGTGTTCTCAGGGAAGGTAAGTTGCTACTAGAGATTTGTAGCCACAGCTTACTCTCCTTTCTCTAATAAAAGGAGATGAAAAAGCGGGAATCCAGAAGAGATAGCTGCTAGCTAAAATAGCGTTTGGCTAAAAATCTAAGGTGTATGGGTGCCATTAATGAACCCCTGTCATGTCAAATGTGGCCAGTTTTTGCTCTGATTTCATTCCCCCCAGACAATGCGTTTTTTTAACTTATTTTTAATGACAAATATTAATAAATAATTAATACTCTTTATTTAGTACTATCTTTTTGGTCTTCACCAAGTGAGTGTGATACATAGAATTCTTTGGGGCATGTCTATAGGCTGCTCTGCATTATTAGGGTGCATTCATGCATCCGTGTGAATGTCGGTTTGTAGCCAGATTTTTTTATCGCCAGCACACAAATCCAATGAGTATATCCAAGTCTGAACCTAAGCATTGGATAAAGATAGGACATGTCCTGTTTTTCACCAATCTTATTTAAGGACCCATCATTTTCATGGATGTGTGAATGGATCTGTGAACTTTATAAGTCTGATTGCTGTCCGAAAAAATATCGGACAGCAGTAGGACATTTCACACTGATATACGAATGCACCCTTAACCTGTGAGCAATGTTCCCTTGGTAAAGAACATAATAATTACCACTAAATTAAAAAGAGCCAAACTGTATGGCAAATAAAAAAATGGAATACTCAGGGAAGCAGTGGGAACAAAATATGAGCCAAAACTGGCTCCTTTTTACTTGACGACAGTCGTCTTTAAAGCTATGGCTTATGCCTCCTGTTTTACATGTAAAGCAGGTTGACAACTAATCCATGATGATCGCATCCAGTAGCTTTTGTTTTGATTTAGTCCAAACTACCATCAACACCTTCAGGAACATGTGGGAGAGGAATCCTTCAACTATTTTAAGAGTTTTTAAGCATTGTTCTAGTTAAATTCCACAGTTCCCAGGATCTTTTGACCCTATACAAAGCTGCATTTCTAAAACACTTCAAATGTCCAATTCCTGGCAAGGTTCTATGGTGTGGTCATTCATTCAACCAGAGTTCTTAAGAATACACCAAGCCTACTAAGTACGTTTTCAAGCTCTTAATCACAATCCATTCACTGAACATTGAATCTTCTTAATAAACCAACAATCCTAAGTGTTTTTTTTATTCCAGAGAATGTCTAAATATTTCAAGATAGTCACAAGTGGCCAATATACAAAACAGTCCAGTGCACTGCAAGTCTGCCAGGAGTAGTAACCATCAAGAGCTGTCATATTGTCTTCCACTGTGTGACCTATGTCCCAATGTCTTATATTTACAACCACTTTGGACGGCATGATTTACCTTTATAGAGGTTCTTCACCTAAAGACATCTGTCAGCTCAAAGGATGCAAAACTCTATACAAATCATTTCAGTTTATATTTAAAATATAATGATAAGTTTTCCAACCCAGCACAATGAGTTTAAAAAAATATATATTTATTATGACTTCATTAAAATAAGTAGCATAGGCATACAGAAATATACTAATGTGTTTCGAGTCTAATGATTCTTAATTGCAGGTTGCCTATGATTAAGAGTCAGCTAGACTCAAACTGCGTTAGTTATATTTCTGCATACCTGTGCTATGTATTTTAATGAGATAATAATAAAGATTTTTTTTTTACTTTTAACTCATTGTGCAGGATTGGAAAACTTAACATTATGACTTTGATCACAGCTTCTTAATAGCTCACAAGCCTCATCTGCGCAGAGGGTAGTGGATTACCCAAGAACCAGTACAAACTACACATATACATTGGATGGGGTGAGCTGTGTCTAGGAAAATTATATATATATATATATATATATATATATATATATATATATATATATGTATATACAGTATATGTGTTATATGTGTATATATACAGCTCTGGCCAAAATTAAGAGACCACTGAAAAGTGTTCAGTTTCTCAGATTTTTCTTTTTATAGGTTTATTATATTACTAGCTGAAGAGCCCGGCGTTGCCTGGGCATAGTAAATATCTGTGGTTAGTTATAGCACGTCACTTCTCTTATTTTCCCATCACGCCTCTCATTTTCCCAATCACATCTTTAATTTTCCCCCTCACATCTCTCATTTTCTCCCTCACACCTCTCATTTTCTCCCTCACTCCTCTCATTCCCCCCTAACACTTGTCATTTCGACGTCACATCTGTCATTTTCCGATCACTACACTATTTTCCCTCACTCCTCTCATTTTGCACTCACACCTTTTCATTTTCACCTCACACCTCTCATTTTCACCTCAGTATATACATGTTTGTCATCTCCCTTATATATAGTATACACCTGTATGTCATCTCCTGTATATAGTATATACCTGTATGTCATCTCCCCTGTATATAGTATATACCTGCTGTGTGTCATCTCCCCTGTATATAGTATATACCTGTATGTCATCTCCTCCTATATATAGTATATACCTGTATGTCATCTCCTCCTATATATAGTATATACCTGTATGTCATCTCCTTCTATATATAGTATATACCTGTATGTCATCTCCTCCTATATATAGTATATACCTGTGTGTCATATCCCCTGTATATAGTATATATCTGTGTGTCATCTCCTCCTGTATATAGTATATACCTGTATGTCATCTTCTATATATAGCATATACCTGTATGTCATCTCCTCCTGTATATAGTATATAACTGTAGGTAATCTGCTCCTGTATATAGTATATACCTGTGTGTCATCTCCTCCTGTATATAGTATATACCTGTATGTCATCTCCTCCTGTATATAGTATGTACTTGTATGTCATCTCCTCCTTTATGTAGTATATACCTGTGTGTCATCTCTCCTGTATATAGTATATACCTGTGTGATCTCCTGTATTAGACCTCGTTAACACGTTATTTGCTCAGTATTTTTACCTCAGTATTTGTAAGATAAATTGGCAGCCTGATAAATCCCCAGCCAACAGGAAGCCCTCCCCCTGGCAGTATATATTAGCTCACACATACACATAATAGACAGGTTATGTGACTGACAGCTGTCGTATTTCCTATATGGTACATTTGTTGCTCTTGTAGTTTGTCTGCTTATTAATCAGAATTTTATTTTTGAAGGCTAATACCAGACTTGTGTGTGTTTTAGGGCGAGTTTCGTTTGTCAAGTTGTGTGTGTTGAGTTGTGTGTGGCGACATGCATGTAGCGACTTTTGTGAGATGAGTTTTGTGTGGCAACATGCGTGTAGCAACTTTTTGTGTGTCGAGTTGCATGTGACAGGTTAGTGTAGCAAGTTGTGTGCAGCAAGTTTTGCGCATGGCGAGTTTTGCGCGTGGTGAGTTTTATGTCTGGTGCCTTTTGAGTATGTGCAAGTTTTGTGTGAGGCAACTTTTGCATGTGTTGCAAATTTTGTGCATGTGGCAATTTTTCCGCATGTGCAAGTTTTGCGTGTGGCGAGTTTTCCATGAGGTGAGTTTTGCACTTGTGGCGAGTTTTGCGTGAGCCTATTTTTTGCATGTGGCGAGTTTTGCGCGTAGTGAGTTTTGAGCGGCGACTTTTGTGTTTCGACTTTTATGTGGAGAGGTTGGTGTATGTGTGGTGAAATGTGTGCTGAGGGTGGTATATGTGTTCAAGCACGTGGTAGTGTGTGGCGCATTTTGTGTGTGTGTTCATATCCCCGTGTGTGGTGAGTATCCCATGTCGGGGCCCCACCTTAGCAACTGTACGGTATATACTCTTTGGCGCCATCGCTCTCACTCTTTAAGTCCCCTTTGTTCACGTCTGGCAGCTGTCAATTTGCCTCCAACACTTTTCCTTTCACTTTTCCCCATTATGTAGATAGGGGAAAAATAGTTTGATGAATTGGAAAGCGCGGAGTTAAAATTTCACCTCACAACATAGCCTATGACGCTCTCGGGGTCCAGACGTGTGACTGTGCAAAATTTTGTTTCTGTAGCTGCGACGCCTCCAACACTTTTCCTTTCACTTTTTTCCCCATTATGTAGATAGGGGCAAAATTGTTTGGTGAATTGGAAAGCGCGGGGTTAAAATTTCGCCTCACAACGTAGCCTAAGATGCTCTCAGGGTCCAGACATTTGACTGTGCAAAATTTTGTTTCTGTAGCTGCGACGCCTCCAACACTTTTCCTTTCATTTTTTTCCCCATTATGTAGATAGGGGCAAAATTGTTTGGTGAATTGGAAAGCGCGGGGTTAAAATTTCACCTCACAACGTAGCCTATGACGCTCTCAGGGTCCAGACGTGTGACTGTGCAAAATTTTGTTGCTGTAGCTGCGACGCTTCCAACACTTTTCCTTTCACTTTTTTCCCCATTATGTAGATAGGGGCAAAATTGTTTGGTGAATTGGAACGCGCGGGGTTAAAATTTCGCCTCACAATATAGCCTATGACGCTCTCGGGGTCCAGACGTGTGACTTTGCAAAATTTTGTGGCTGTAGCTGCGACGGTGCAGATGCCAATCCCGGACATACACACACACATACACACACACACACACATTCAGCTTTATATAGTAGATATACACACAGTGGGAAAAATAAGTATTTAGTACACTGATGATTTTTCAAGTTTTCCCACCTACAAAGAATGTAATTTTTATCCTAGGTACATTTAGAGACAGAATTGAAAAATAATGCTAGAAAATCACATTGTATGATTTTTACATAATTTGCATTTTATTGCATG
Organism: Ranitomeya imitator; assembly: GCF_032444005.1. Classification (NCBI taxonomy): domain Eukaryota; kingdom Metazoa; phylum Chordata; class Amphibia; order Anura; family Dendrobatidae; genus Ranitomeya; species Ranitomeya imitator. Next base: position 129,144,026 of record NC_091286.1, read on the forward strand.
AAATAAGTATTTCATACAATAGAAAAACAGAACTTAATATTTAGTACAGAAACCTGTTTGCAATTACAGAGGCCAGACGTTTCCTTTAGTTCTTGACCAAGTTTGCACACACTGCAACAGGAATTTTTGCCTACTCCTCCTTACAGCTCTTCTCCAGATCATTCAGGCTTCGGGGCTGTCCCTGGACAACATTGAGTTTCAGCTCTCTCCAGATTTTCTATTGGGTTCTGGTCTGGAGACAGGCTAGGTCACTCCAGGACCTTGAAATGCTTCTTACGGAGCCACACCTTAGTTGCCCTAGCAGTGTGTTTTGTGTCACTGTCATGCTGGAAGACCCAGCCACAACCCATTTTCAATGCTCTTACTGAGGGAAGGAGGGTGTTAGCTAAAATCTCGCAATACATGACCCCATCCATCCTCGCTTCAATAAGGTGTAGTTGTCACATCCATTTTCCAGAAAAGCAACCCCAAAGTATGATGTTTCCCACACCATGCTTCACGGTTGGGATGGTGTTCTTGGGGTTGTACTCATTCTTCTTCCTTCAAACACAGTAAGTGCAGTTGATACCAAAAAGTTCTGTTTTGGTCTCATCTGACCACATGACTTTCTCCCATGCCTCCTCTGGATCTCCTTAGTCTGCATTTTGCTATGAATGCTTCGATTTACAGTACATAGCTCTAACCATCCCTGACATGGAATATATATCATTTTACCTTCCGAGGTCATTATGATTTACATCCTTTGATGATGATTAAAATAGGATTGGACCTAAACATTTAGGTCATTCTACTCCCTTATACTCCTACTTTCTGTTGCAGGCAGTGACTTTAACATCCCATGGGCACCTGGTAACCTTCTTTTCAGTTGGATGAAAGCACATTTATGGCTGTCCTACAACAGGCATACGCCGATGCCTTCTCACATTTTTTGCAAGGACAGGGCCTTTCTAGTGGCATTTCACGGCCACTGCGCATGTGCAAAATATAATACACTGAGACTATAGTGCAGCTGCGCACCTCATAGGACTACTTTCGGAACGCAATGTGCGTTCCATGGTGGCTCTATGCCCCTGCTTCTGGTGTGCGACTGAGCCCCACCATGCCTTCTGGGCATCACCGGCTTTCCTTGACATGGCTGAAACATATCAAGAAACTAATTTTGTTTTTCTATATATACTTTCAAACGAGCCCACAAGCAATTATAACATCCCTGATGAAGCCTCCCCTTTTGAGTGGCGATATTTGTGCGGCTTAGGGTTTACTTCCTTTCTATATATATATTACCATTCATGTCAGTTTTTACCCGTATCCTTATTCTGCCAGCAGCATAGACAGGACAGGTGACTATATGGCCCTATTGGTTACACTTTGGCTTGCAATACATATGGTATTTTTGAGTGTTGATATTTTCTACATGTGAACTTTATTGCTTATTTGCACATTATTGGTGATTTGCACGTTACTTATAGGAGGTTTTCTGCAAGTGAATAGATACCTCAGGTTATTCCTGCCTGAACTTCTGTGATTTTCTTTCTATCCAGTTGGCTTTAATTTTCCCATGCTATACATATAACTCTGACCTAATGTTGGATGTAGCATATGACACTATACTGCATGGTTCCCAGCATACTGTTCCATGTTGCGCTTTTTAACTGTTTTTAATCATGTTGTTTGGCTTGTTGTTAATAAAAATATTTTTTACTCATTTGGTGATCACTGTCCTTTACATAGAACCTTTTCTCTTTATATACTATTCATGCACTTTCTCTGGACTATGTGACATGTAGATCCCTTTTTTGTATTTATGGTTGTGCTCTCTTTCTCTAGTTTTATTTTTAACAGTTGTTGCCTTCTCACCAAGCTGCTTGCCTATTGTCCTGTAACCCATCCTAACCTTGTGCAGGTCTACAATTTTGTCCATGGTGTCCTTAGACAGCTCTTTGGTCTTGGCCATGGTGGAGAGGTTGGAGTGTGATTGATTGAGTGTGTGGACGGGTGTCTTTTATAAAGGTAACGAGGTCATACAGGTGCAATTAATACAGTTAATGCAGAGTAGGAAGGCTTCTTATAGAAAAACTAAGAGGTCTGTGAGAGCCGGAATTCTTGCTGGTTGGTAGGTGATCAAATACTTATTTCATGCAATAAAATGCTATTAAATTATATAAAAATTATACAATGTGATTTTCTATTTGTTATTATTAGATTCTGTCTCTGACAGTTGAAGCGTACCTGCGTTACAAAATTACAGACTTTTCCTCCATTCTTTGTAGGTGGGAAAACTTTCAAAAATCGTCAGGGTATAAAATACTTATTTTCCCCATTGTATATATTTCAATTAAGCTGTATATGACATGTGTCTAACCCTAAGGTTGTAGGACGTGCAGTGGACATGGGGAGCATCACAACATCTGGTTTCTTACTTTTAATTATGGTGGGTTTGTTTTAAGTAAACATGAAGCACAAAAAAATCATGTAAAATGTGCACTGTATTGCGTCATGATTTTCAGTCATGTGCATATTATCACTCAATGACCAAAGTGGGCTAAACTAGTCTAAGTGGTCTTCATTCTCCTATAAGGGTCCCCCTACAAAATGATAGCTGTTGGCCAAATGATGGTTCGATCATTTGGCCAGCAGCAATCTCCCATGAATCCTTCATGCACCAGAATAATTGTTATTCCCAATGCACCTCTGTTCTTTACAATAGGGCCACTGCCAGACTCTTCTAAGAGGGATCAGCAGTCCAAAATCAGACATTCCTTATCTCCCCCATCATTCATGGTAAAATGTCGGCTGAGCCTGCCAATTCCAATTCCAACAAGTTTGTCTGACATTAGTCTAATGTATTTGGGGGCCTTAAGATATAAAGACTGCTTAACTTCAAATTTATAGGGAATCTGTCAGCAGGTTTTTGCTTTGTAATCTGAAGCCAGCTGTTAAAACACAATTTTTAGCAATGCCTTTCTTATCACGCGTCTTATCAAGCTCTGTGCTGTTGTTTATTTGCAATGATTTTTTTTAGCCCCAGGAACTTATTATTGCTCAGAACCAGCAGCAGCACGTGAGCTCAAGACCGACTCCGCTCCCTCCTGTGATAAGCAGCTCACTGTCTATAGACATTGTACACTGAGCGTCTGGTGTGGTTGGAGTTAGCTTTCTCAGCTCTGCTGTATTGCTAAATCTGAAAACTCTAATTGTGTCAGAATCACAATACACAGTAAACAAAGTATCACATAGTTGGATTCAGCTTCTCTTTGCTTACACTGTCATTCTGTTTTTTTAAATGCCAGCCACAAAACAAAAAATGTTTTTGTTGTCTAGCTACATTATTTATCTATTCTGCAATTACCAAGTTATCCATCTATCTTTTATCTATCCATCCTTTTATCTATCTAATTGTATATCAATCTATCTTACCTTGTATCTTTCTAACCTGCTAATAACAATCTGTCTATCCATCGACTTTTTATTTATCTAACTTTCCTTTATTGATCTGCTTTTCCTTTTATAGCACAATAATGGGCCTACTGTTAAATGCATGCCTTATTGCTAATTATGTCCTCTAATGAAAACAAGTTACACATTGTATAATTGCGGCTCAATTGATCCTGACCCTTCTGTTTGCTTTGATTGTACTCCATCAAATTTTCATGTTTCATTTATTACTGGAAACAGATGGTATTAAGCTTGGTAAATGGCCTCACGTACAATAGGTTCTTTTAAAGCCACACTTCTTTCACAAACTGAGCAGTCTATGATGTGACAAATACAAGTAGGAATTGTTCAAATAATTTTGGCTAGAGAAAGAAATTCCTAGGCATAGGTTTCATTATATTGACGTAATTATATGATCTAGTACTGAAAGATATAAATTACTATGTCCATGCCTATATGAGGTAACATGGTAATAATTATAACTGAGTGCAGTCCTTTATTTTAGGAACCTTACTTACAATCTGGGTGGGATCTTAGAGAGGGCAAATGGGGTAATTGCATGGAGCCTTCATTAAAGGGAACCTGTCACCCCCCCAGGTGTTTTTAACTAAAAGAGACCCTTTGTGCAGCACTAATGCTGCATTCTGTCAAGGCGGCTCTTTTAGTTGGGGTCTCTGCCAACGCTGAAATATTCATTTTTATAGTTTGCCCCTCATACCTGTAAATGCCTCCCAGCCATCACTCAGGCCCTCCGCGCGCCGCCTCCACTTCCTTCATTAACGTCTGCGCTGTAAGTTTTTTTTTTCAGGCATGTGCAGTTTGCGCTGCCCTTCGACTCCCATCACATAATGGGAACTTACGATGCACGCGCCGGGGACGTTAATGATGGAAGTGGAGGCGGTGCCCTGTGCACGGAGGGGCTGAGTGATGGTTGGGAGGCGTTTGTGTCCGGGGGGAAAAGATATGCCCCCCGGACAAACTACAGGTATGGGGGGCAAATTATAAAAATGAATAGTTCAGCGTTAGCAGGGACCCCAACTAAAAGAGCCACCTTGGCAGAATGCAGCATTAGTGCAGCACAAGGTGGATCTTTTGGTTAAAAACGCCAGAGGGGTAACAGGTTCCCTTTAAAGGGAATCTGTCACCAGGCTTTTGTTACCTCATCTTAGAGCAGCACATTGTAGGAAAGCAGACCCTGATTCCAGCAATGCATCACTTAGTTTACTGGGTGCAGCAGTTCGGACACAATCAGAGTTTTTTGATGTAGCATGTAGGACAGCTCAGAAAGCTAACCCTGCTCACATGTAGGGGGTAGACGAAGATGTTGTGCCAAGTAGCATTTAATGTGAAGTGTGAGTTACTGTTAAACTGTAAAGCGCTGTGGAATATGTTAGCGCTATATAAATAAAGATTATTATTATTATTATGTGTTATATGTTTGATAAAGAGTGTTGCATTTTATCCTTATGGACGGTTTGTGTCTCGTTTCTCCTGGAGGCTTTGCCTCAAGGCCGTTCCTAGGGATTGGGGTGGTCTGTTCACTATGGGGGAACCATTACAAAGGATAGGGATATAGTTTGCACCACACAGGGTAGTATAGAGCTAACAGCTTGGGATTAGCCCACTAGTTGGGAGGGGTTAGATCAGTGATTAAAGGAAGCACTTCTTGCTTTAAGGCATTAGTCAGAGAGTGTGGAGTTGGGAGAGAGTCAAGTTCAGACTCAGAGTGAGTGGGGTGCAAAGGGAGTACTAAATAGCGTTCTACAGGTTCCAAGAAAGAGGATTCAGCATAGTCGAAAGGGTCCTCTCAGGGAAGGTGTCCAAACAGTATGAGTACACATCTTAAACTTTGTTTGGACGCCGGGGCAGTTTGGGTCTTGGGCCCGGAAGAGGTCTTGAGACAATGGTGGGCCTCAGGGAAGCTGTTGTGCCAGATAGAAGGTCCCTGGTACCAACATGAGTTGTTGAGACAGGTCAGGCAGAACAGAGTTAAGAACTGATAGTACACTGGACAAAGGGAACATCATCCGGAGGGTACTCTGTGTGCCACAACCGCACATATCCGAATTGCGCAGTAAAGCTGAACTTGTTGAACCGGACCTAAGGTATTCTGTCATATCTGTATCTGTAACCGGTACCATGGACAGGGAGGTAACAAGGACTCCCGTACTACAAGTGAGTAAAGAAAGCAACCCACAGCACATCACATTCTACTCTGATTCCTGTTTAGAAGAGGGGTTTCAGGGCAAAGAGAACTCAGTTCCAGCCCACAGCAACCGACCCTGTGCTCCCCATCCACAGCTCTCTATGTACATTGTCTATTGACAGTAAACTGCTAATAAGAGAAGGATGCGGCTTCAGACGAGGGCTGACACAAACTGTAGTCCAGTCACTGATAATCTCATTGTAAAATATTAATTGCATCTCAGCCCCTACCTCATGCTGTCCTCAGATTACATAGCAAAAATCTGCTGAAAGATTCCCTCTATCCTGTGGTGGCATTCACTATCCCCTGGTTAAGTATCATATAAACAACTGAGGAGAATCAGTCAAAACAGGTTATAAAGTGATATAATAGTGATAGGGACGACACTGCTCAGCCTGCAGGAAAGTTGCAAAAACATAGGTGCAACTTGTTGGCAGCTTACTGTCACATTTGCTGTAAAACTGTAAAAAAAAAAAAAATCAGCCAAATCAAAGACGGCAAGAAAAAGTACATTGCGGTCTAAAGGCGTGTAGATCAAAATATAACAATATTCAAATTTTCTGCAACATATGAGTATAGCATTTTAGTATTTTTAGGTCACGAGTATCAACGTGAGCCCATTGAAAATCATTAGATTTGATGTCACAATCCAACACTGCGATCTTCATCTCGCTTGACTCGTGGTACCTGTAGTGTGTCACCTACTTTCAGAGAACACTGAGTAACAGGCCATTGATATATAATATTTACCACAATGTATGACATGAGAAATAAGTTATTTATTATTATTATTATTATTTTATTAACAGAATTGATCATCTTTCCCCCATCTCACTCTACCCCTCCACCAGACCTATCTATCAATGTCAATGGCATCTCACTTTCCCCATTCCCACACGCCTGGTGCCTCGGGATGATCCTCGACTCTGCCCTCTCTTTCAAGCCACATATCCAAGCCCTTGCCTCCTCCTGCCATCTCAAACTCAAAAATGTCTCCGGATCTGCGCATTCCTTGACCGCGACACCACAAAAACACTAATGCATGCCCTTATCTCTCGCCTCGACTTCTGCAACCTCCTACTCTCTGGCCTACCCTCTAGCACTCTGACACCACTCCAATCCATCCTACACTCTGCTGCCAGACTAATCTACCTTTCTCCCCGCTATTCCTCAGCCTCTTCCCTATGCCAAGCCCTTCACTGGCTTCCTATTGCCAGAGGCTCCAGTTCAAAACCTTTAAAATGACATACAATGCCATCCACAACCTGTCTCCTCCATACATCTGTGACATGGTCTCTCGGAACACACAACCTCCGATCCTCTCAAGATCTCCTTCTCTATTCCCCTCTCATCTCTTCTTCTCACAACCGCATCCAAGACTTCTCCCGTGCTTCCCCCATACTCTGGAACTCTCTACCTCAACACATCAGACTCTCACCTACCATAGAAACCTTCAAAAAGACTCACCTCTTCCGACAAGCCTACAGCCTGCAGTGATCCTCAACCTACTGAACTACCGCACAACCAGCTCTACCCTCTCCTAGTGTATCCTCACCCATCCCCTGCAGACTGTGAGCCCTCGAGGGCAGGGTCCTTCCTCCTTATGTACCCGTGTGCCTTGTTTTTTGCTCATGTTTAATGTATTTGTCTATATTTGCCCCCTTTTCACATGTAAAGCGCCATGGAATAAATGGCGCTATAAAAATGTATAATAATAATAATAATATTACCCCTATGATCATTATAATGACATGAATAGAAATTATTGGACACACAGTTCTACATATTATCTCTATCTCTGTTTCTTCTACAAAAAATGGAAGCATCCTGATATAATGTTTTGTTCAAACATCTTCAATTCATTATACAGTAAAAATCTAACAATGACCCCCAAACTGTACAATGATCTTAAAGTAATATTTGGGACAAGCTGAATCCTTCACAGTGCAGAAGTGTAAAAGTGTTGAAGGTGGGATCAGCATTTCTAGGCTGGCATGTCTTGAATCAATCCCAGTGCACTTCTGTGTATTTTAATGAAAAACAGGTCTCCTCCAGATAAACTGCAAAAAGGACTCAGAATATAACATTACCTCTAGTGACCTACAGGAAAAAATATGGCATACCCAAGTTATGATTGTCTGGTTTGTCTAAGCAAAGAATCGACTGCCAAGTTCTTCCCTTTAGGGAAAAGTTTAAGGTGTTGAGCAGATTGTTATTCTGAGTTTAAAAGATAAAACGCAGAAATATCTTATAGAAATTTAGAAGTTTTTCAAAGTATGTGGTCTGGAACGTAAATGGGCTGAGAATGAAAATCATATGGTACCGTAGTTGTGTCTGAAATATACACCGAGAGGATATACAGCATTGTCTGAATCATCACATGGACATAGCTCCTACACTCGTTAAGCTTGCAACTAGCAAATACTTTTTATTGACTCAATGTTGGTGCAAGTATCTACCAACATTTTTTATTTTATCTCTCCCTTAAAGAGGTTGTCCACTACTTGGCCAACCCCTTCTCATTCCACATTTTTGGCCAAGATAAAATAAAAAAAGCTTTACTCACATCTCGTGCCGACACCGTTGGGTCCAACGCCCAATCACCACTGGCATCACTGTCTCCTCCTTCAGACATATTAGTAATCAAAGGGAACCTGCACTGCCCACCTCCTGATTAGTTTTACGCCTGAAGGAGGAGACAGTGACACCAGCGGTGATTGGGCGCCATGCTCACGTGTCAGAACTACGACACTTGAGCCCCGGGATCTTGTGCATTGGCATCACTTGAAAGGTGTTGACATGGGAGGTGAGTATAAGCTTTTTTATTTTTTCGGGGTCAAATATATTTTTTTAAATATGATAGATAAAAGAGAATCATTCAAAACATTACAGATTATGCTTTGTTTGATTTCTTCAAAATGTTCCACCCCCCAAAACTGTATTCAAGTTCATATTACTTTCAGAAATATAATGCACCTTCATTTTGTAGATTGTGAGCCCTTGCGGGCAGGGTCCTCTCTCCTCCTGTACCAGTTGTGACTTGTATTGTTCAAGATTATTGTACCAGTTTTTATTCTGTATACCCCTCCTCACATGTAAAGCGCCATGAATAAATGGCGCTATAATAATAATAATAATAATAATATATAGACACTCTTTTATATAATATAAATAGACCTCTAGTTATGCAGTCTTTTGCATCCTGACTGAAAAATGACTGTTTTGAATGATAGGCAAATAAGGCTTAGGTGCTTTAAAGCACTTCCTATACCTGTGCCTCCCCGAGTCTATTCCCTGCCAAGCCATACCTTCCTCTGATTGGCTGAAAGGTGGCAGTGACTATGTAGTCAAACATGTATAGTGAGCTGTCAGCCAAGCAAAGGAAGGTAGGGTTTGGTGTGTAATAAAGACAAGAAGGAAACCCTTTCTTAAATACTACATTCCCCAATGTAAAATAAGAACGCTATATACTAACCTCCCATACCGGTGTCATTCCAGGGATGAGGGGCGAACCTCAGCTGTCAGAAGGAAATGTCAGTACAGATGAGCATTAGTGACCACTGATTTGCTGCAGTGTTTGCATGGCATCATAATGTCAAGCAAGCCCTGGGACACCTGGCACTGACCATGCACCGATACAATAGGTGAATACAGTGTGTTTTTACTTTACATTGGGTAATATAGTAAATAAGAATGACTTGTCTTAGTTAATTTGGCACATCATTTTGCTAAATGTTTGACTTTTCATAGATAAAAAGTTGCAAAGCCAGTTAAAGACAGAAAAAAAGACAAATTTGGGTTTTGCACAAAATTAATGAATCGTGTGAGCCTTTTTGATGAACTTGTCAAAACCCACAAGTCAAGAAAGTAAAGTGATGCAAATAATGAATATGTAGCGCAATGTATATCTACCGCTATTTACAGGAATGTCAGTGGAAACTTCCCTTGAAATGTATTAGAAAAACATTGTACAACTACTACTAGTAATAATTAATAAGAGTAACTAATGTGAATTAGTATTAACACCGATGATACAGCCACACAATCTGTCCTAGCCCTGTCCTGCCTGCAGACTTCTCGCTTTTGTTGCAGACTGAAGCATACTATTAAACTTAATAAAATAAATGTTCCCTTTCCTTGTACTCTGGTAAAACAGTGGTCTCATTCACTGGCAAACCAGATGGAAAGTAACTACATGTTGTAGAAAATGTGATTTCCTGACTCTGAAAGAGAGTTTTCACTGCATGGCATCCGGAGGGCCAGGAGGAAAAAAGAGAGAACATTAACCCACATATCAATTGCAATAAGTTATTTGTGGATTGTAGCCAAGACTAGCCGCTATCACTGAATGCAGGGGGATTGCAATTAATCTAATATTTCCAGAATATTTTATGCTTAGTTTCATTCTCTGTCATTATAATAAGACATTAGAATTCATATTACATAGAGCTATTGAAGCCATGCCCGAATAGATACTATAATGGCAATGTATAAATGTTTTACGTCTGGCTCCAGTAATAAGTGTCGGGAGTTTATTTCAATGACACCTTGTATTAATAATACACAGTAGACGGACCCACCATAATGCATTTTTTTGGTTGTTTTGTAAAGACCAGTGCAGGAAACTGAACTTTTTAGATTGCATGGGTGGCGGCAATCCTAAAGATAGAGAAAAACTAATTATTCGGGCATAAGACTTTAAAATGACGCGCTCTACCACAACAACTTAGAATTTGCCTAGTATTTACAAATTTTCCAAACCAGTCGCTACATGTCATTATATATTCCTCATATTAAGGTTCCCAAATATAATTTAAACTCAGAAATGTTGACTTTCCTACAAACATTTTTTGCCTTGCAAACATGTCTTAGGTTGGAACAGGATTTGCTATCCATTTTTTTTTTCATTTACATTTTCTTTAGATATCATAACATTTTTCCTACGACTAAAGTTACATAGTGTTATTTAATAATGTGTATGCCCCAAAAATGCAGATTTTGGGATCTGTTGAAGCACTTAATTAATAGAGCTTAACAATTCCATTGAATACGGTATTTTCAGTTTCTGTCAATCTTAAATTTGGGGAGTGGGAATTTTTCTCCTGCTTCTACTACTGTAGTGTAATTTATGGGCTACACAACAGTACTACATTTTTGGGGACAGGCAAAAGGAAATTTTAGAGATTTATCTGACAATCGTAAACCAATTATTTTCATGCATGACCTAAACTTTTCTACTGGTCAGTATGATCTTTGTAGATTTCTTCTTATCGGTTGCTTCCACATTACTTTATACAACCTGCAGGTCAATATCTGACATATTTTATCTAAAGGAGGTACAGCCTCCACTATAGGCCCAAATTGCATAAACTTGTTTAGATAGGTAGGCCGCATTTCCAATGCCCACGCAACAATCAATAATAGATCGCTGTCTAAGGCTACTTTCACACTAGCGTCGGAATCTCCCCGTCGCAATGCGTCGGGCAGAGATTCCGACGCTAGCGTTTGACGCACTGCACAACGGGTGCAGCGGATGCATTTCTCCAGCGCATCCGCTGCCCTATTGTAAGGTGCGGGGAGGTGGTGGCGGAGTTCCGGCCACGCATGCGCGGTCGGAAAAAGCGGTCCGTCAGGAGCAAAAAACGTTACATGTAACGTTTTTTGCTCCCGGCGGTCCGCCACAACACGGCACAACCGTCACACGACGGTTGCGACGTGTGGCAAAGCGTCGCAATGCGTCGCTAATGTTAATCTATGGGGCAAAAACGCATCCTGCAAACAACTTTGCAGGATGCTTTTTTTGCCATAAACGACGCATTGCGACGTCTGGCAAAAAACGCCAGTGTGAAAGTAGCCTTAGCCGTCATTGTTCTCGGCAGCACATGTCTTGTTTACACAGGATGAAGTGCTGCCAAGAATAATGATATTTAAGCCTGCTTAGAAAACGTTCTCACCCGACAATCAAGTGTTTCGTAATTTTCAGCCTGTTTACACTTCTTAATTATTGAGAAGCGCGTTTCCAATAACCTTACAGTGTAAATCCAGCTTAAATGAAGAGGCTACATAAAGCAAATTGGTCTGGAAAACTCTAGTCTTTATTGTAAATCCAATACAATTGAGTTTGGACTATAGTAGGTTTTTGAGTACAATATTGTATATTGTGTTTTATCATTAGTTCTGTGTGCAATGGTATACTTGAAACATTTCAACCATTTCCCTAATATAAAAACAGACAAGACAGAAGAAACAAAATGTCAAGCCATGAAAATGCTACAGAATAAAACTCTAAATCCTGTATAGAAAAGAGCCGTGCAATATTACCATGAAAGGCAGCAGAACAATCCAATATGTGTTCCTTCAGTCTTGTTAACATTGTAATTGTGTGTGAGTGACAGCTATTAGGTTAGTTCTAGAGGTCAATCAATTGTTACAGAAATCCAAGTTCATGTCCTCGCGGGAGGGAAGGCATCTTGCATTTATCTCTCCTTGACAGACTAGGTCATATTGATGATGTTCCAACTTCACCAGGCCCAGAGCCCACATCCCAGATCCCAGTGAAAAGTCTTCCTATCCAGTTGGCAAATAACTACATAACTGTTCTAGTGGTGGGTGCCAAGTCTGAAACAAGCATAATAGGAACACTTATCAGCTATGTCCAGCGCAAAGGATCTCCTGGCTGGATCTGAAATCGCAGTAGCGTGAGGCCGCTTTGTCATCATTGAGTAAATCTCTTTAGCAAGGAGATGCATTCCTCACTTTATCTCCCATAATCTTCAATATAGTAAGACAAATTACCTTAGGTGTAGTCATGCATTTACAGTAGCTTAACGTAAAGAACACTTCAGCCTGTCATACATTTCTCTATTATGCTTGTCGTCTACAATTTAGATTTTTTTTGTTTTAGTTTTTTTTTCATAGTTTTTTTTATATCTTGTTCTAAGAGGAGGAGACGTAATCAATAAGACATGCCAATTAGATTTACCATCAGAACAATATCTTCCCACTTTATTATTATTTATTATTATTATTATAGCGCCATTTATTCCATGGCGCTTTACATGTGAGGAGGGGTATACATAATAGAAACAAGTACAATAATGTCCGGCTCCATGAGCTGGGTGAAAGCGCAGCCAATAAAGTACATTCCCTCTCAGAAAGTCACCAGTCACTGTGCCCCTAAATCAGCGCTTTTTTTTATTTCAGCCCTATTTTGTAAGTGTAAATTTGTTCAGTACTGATAAGACATTGATTTTATTAGCATGTTTCAGATACATAAATTTGGTCAGTTGTGTCTACATTTTCACGATTGCACTCTTGCCGTCTTGGGTTACAGCAGCTGTTAATTCTCTGAAGTATTTGAGAACCAATGTCTTAACAGGACAAAATGTGTTGACTCAGCACATGCTACCTACTATCAGACATATTTAGCTGAAATCATAAAAAACACTGACACAACCACCAAGGTGATATTTTCCTGGGGTGTTCTGTTTCTTTTCTGTCTGTACATGTGAATAATTAGAGTCAAAATAATAATATACGGTACATGAAATATTGCAACATAATTAATCCTATTAACAGCAAGAGCGATACAAAAAAAGGTCAGCAAAACGTAAAGTGATTGTTTTACAAGTTGCAACTTATCACCTATTCATATGGAGTCCAAGCAATCATGAGAGGGGGTCCATCATGTGTCCCCCAAAGAAATGAATTGGCCATCACACATGTACACCAATTCTCCAATGAGTTAATAAGTTAATGGGTTTATGAGAAATCGCTCCTGTCAAACCAATCTAATCAGTTTTTATGAAGAGGTAAGCTATAGGCTGGACCACGGTGAGTCATTGGACGTGGTATATCTCGATTTTTCCAAAGCGTTTGATACTGTGCCGCACAAGAGGTTGGTACACAAAATGAGAATGCTTGGTCTGGGGGAAAATGTGTGTAAATGGGTTAGTAACTGGCTTAGTGATAGAAAGCAGAGGGTGGTTATAAATGGTATAGTCTCTAACTGGGTCGCTGTGACCAGTGGGGTACCGCAGGGGTCAGTATTGGGACCTGTTCTCTTAAACATATTCATTAATGATCTGGTAGAAGGTTTACACAGTAAAATATCGATATTTGCAGATGATACAAAACTATGTAAAACAGTTAATACAAGAGAAGATAGTATTCTGCTACAGATGGATCTGGATAAGTTGGAAACTTGGGCTGAAAGGTGGCAGATGAGGTTTAACAATGATAAATGTAAGGTTATACACATGGGAAGAAGGAATCAATATCACCATTACACACTGAACGGGAAACCACTGGGTAAATCTGACAGGGAGAAGGACTTGGGGATCCTAGTTAATGATAAACTTACCTGGAGCAGCCAGTGCCAGGCAGCAGCTGCCAAGGCAAACAGGATCATGGGGTGCATTAAAAGAGGTCTGGATACACATGATGAGAGCATTATACTGCCTCTGTACAAATCCCTAGTTAGACCGCACATGGAGTACTGTGTCCAGTTTTGGGCACCGGTGCTCAGGAAGGATATAATGGAACTAGAGAGAGTACAAAGGAGGGCAACAAAATTAATAAAGGGGATGGGAGAACTACAATACCCAGATAGATTAGCGAAATTAGGATTATTTAGTCTAGAAAAAAGAAGACTGAGGGGCGATCTAATAACCATGTATAAGTATATAAGGGGACAATACAAATATCTCGCTGAGGATCTGTTTATACCAAAGAAGGTGACGGGCACAAGGGGGCATTCTTTGCGTCTGGAGGAGAGAAGGTTTTTCCACCAACATAGAAGAGGATTCTTTACAGTTAGGGCAGTGAGAATCTGGAATTGCTTGCCTGAGGAGGTGGTGATGGCAAACTTAGTCGAGGGGTTCAAGAGAGGCCTGGATGTCTTCCTGGAGCAGAACAATATTGTATCATACAATTATTAGGTTCTGTAGAAGTACGTAGATCTGGGGATTTATTATGATGGAATATAGGCTGAACTGGATGGACAAATGTCTTTTTTCGGCCTTACTAACTATGTTACTATGTTACTATGTTACTATGTAATAATGGGCGAGTATGGGCACAAAATTCTAATTGTTGACATGTTGTACTTGAACGTTAAACTAAAACCATGCTGTTTTAAGTTCAATGTAGAATGGCATTAACTTAGTTGTCCCATTAGGAGAACCCATATCCATGTTCTCTTGTTCTATAAAACTGTGGTAGCGAGTCGCCCACCAGGGCAATGGGGATACTCGGTACCGGGTCCTGTCACTCTTATAAGGGATGTCACAGTGGCTGCGATCCGGTCCATGGCCCTGGGCACTCAATTAAAGGGAAAAGTCTTTAAAGGGAATTTGGTAATAAAGTTTATTTGTGATGCCACATGTGGCTCTTGGTCAGAGGGACCGATGCTGCTTAAAGGGGTCCTCTAGGGTGATGTTGCAGCAAGATGGTGATGCTTCCTACAGGTAAAGCGGGGTCTCCAGGGCTCCCAAGGTGTATGGCAAGGATGGTGGGTTGTTGGTAAATAACAGATGACACAGAGTTGCAGTCTTTATCTGGTTTACTGATGGTAACAGGCCTCAGTCCAGAGTACCGGCAATAGGTGCAGGAGTCCAGGCAGCCTGAAAACAAGTAGTAATCTCCCTTGGCAGGTCAGGTTGGGAGCCTTCCTCTATACACTGGTTTTCTGGTCCCTTGCTACCTGTAGTTCGCTGGCAAGGTACCCCTTTCTCTCTTCTGACCTGGGACAGTACCTGCACTGCAGGCAGCTTGAGCTGTTCTTCTGGGGGTCCCTGACAGAGTGACTCTAGGCTCTATCTGCTGTTGTACCTCAGGTATGGTATGGGCAAATAACATACAGTCCTATGCCCTCTGATTCTACTGTGGACCTTGCAGTTATCCACAATCTCGGGCTCCCGATGACCATTTTCTGCGCTCTGGCTTACAGGAGGCCCAATCACAGCCTCCCTGAGCTCCTAATCACTCCTCTCCCTTCACTGTCTGCTCCAGACTGAACTGACTGCTCCTCCAGATCAGGATGGATATAAGGGAAGTTCCCCTAAAACAGGGTTTTGAGCTTCCCCTTCTGTCCTGGAGTTAGAATATGCTGTGTGTAAGATTTACATGCCAAAGGGATCTCACTTGTCTTCAGGCATGGCACTACCCTCCCGGAGAGGAAGGCAACATCACTGTGTTACCCGAACTCCTGGGGTGCCACATTAGTCCTAATATTACATGTATTGCCATCTGAATGGCTGGCATGCAATAATAAATTTCCCTGCAGAACCTGGTAGGCTAAAACTAATGTCACTTAGGGAGCAGCTCATCACAATAAAATAAAAATAATAAAATGGCATGGAATAAGGACTAGAGAAGTAACTTCTAGTATGTATGTCATATATTCTCTGCCAGAAGTAAATAAGTATATGCCAAGATGATCAAGAAAGAAGGAGACTGGGATATTAACATGTCCGGTGAGAATGAACCCCTTTCCTCAACAATTTTGCCAATTTTTGTTTCTACACTCTTTTTCTCCAAGAGCCATTAATTTGTTATTTTTCTGTTGACATAGTCATATGAGGGCTTGTTTTTTTTTTGCAGCATGACGCCACTCGTTTGAACATTCAATGTGCTCGAAAACGGCCAAAAAACTCCTATTGCAGAAAAATTGCATAACAATGCAATTCCTCCATAGTTTTTCTTGTTTGTAACCATGTTCATTTTGCAGTAAATATTATTATCCAGGTCAGTATGATTATGGCCATTTCAAACTTATATAGATTTTTTTCATTTAAGTGGAAAAAAAATTCAGAAATTTGTAAAAAATAAAAAAAATGGTTTGTGTCTCAAATTTCTGAGACCAATATCGTTTTTATTTTTCCATTGAATTGGAGTTTGTGAGACTTTATTTTTTGCATGATGCGCTCATGACTAAAAAATGCAATTCTACCATTTTGTTTTTTTAAAATTCTTACTTTTCCAGCTAATTAATTATAAATTTGGATAGATCAGACTTTTATGAATGTGCGATTACCCGATGTTAATTTTATTTACATTTTCTTAATTTTATTTTTAATGGAAAATGAGTGGAAGTTTTATACTTTTTTTTTATACTTTATTTTTAGGTCCCCACAGGGGTCTTGAACCCGCAGTCAGCCAACTGCTTAAATGATATACTGTAACATATCTCTTTCTTTCACTGCAATAGCGGCTGCAGTGGGTTGTGGGTAAACATGAGCGAATATCTTCGGCTCCCTCCTTACCTGGAGCACTCCCTATAATCAGCTGTTTGGCGCTGCAGCTGCATGTGTCGCGGCTGTGTGACAGTCACAGCAACCAGGCTCTCTATGCATGTGTTGTGACTGTCAGCCAGCCTCGAAATATGCAGCTGTGGTGCCGGACACCTGATTATCGGAGCGTTCTGGCCATCCGGGCTCCCGCTACAGCTTCTTCGGTATAGCTTGCCGAATAAGGAGGGAGCCGAAGATATTCGCTCATGTCTAGTTGTGGGATCACATACTACATGCCGGGATTCCACAACCGTATAATTCATGGCCGACTTAAACAGAAAGTCAGGATTTTGAAGGACATTCGTGGCACTTAATAGTGTTTCTGCTGCTACATGATTTTTTAGAAAGACCACCAATCTTTGGCAACCCACAGTTTTGTTGGGGATTAGTACCCTTTAAAGAAAGGAGGTTGAATTATTCATCAAAGTTTACACTGGAATAAGAATACCGTATTTTTCGCTTTGTAAGACGCTCCGGATTATAAGACGCACCCCAAATTTTGAGGAGAAAAATAGGAAAAAACTATTTTTTAATAAATTGGTGGGGCGTCTTATAATCCATGCGTCTTATTACTTACCAGGGGTTGTGGTTGTGGTGGATCAGGGTCCCAGGCTCGTTGCCGGAGGCAGGAGTGGAGCATTGCTGCAGGCTGGGATGAGGGGGTCTGCAGGGGGCTCCTGTGCTGCAGGGGGGCTCCTGTGCTGCAGCCTGGGATGAGGGGTCTGCAGGGGGCTCCTTTGCTGCAGGCTGGGATGAGGGGTCTGCAGGGGGCTCCTGTGCTGTAGGGCTGTCTCCGGTGCTGCGGGGGGCTCTGGCGACATTTTGTGAAAGACCAGAGCCCCCCGGCAGTTCTTCCATGCGTTCCAGTATGACTAATTCCGGGAAAATGGCCGCCGGAATCTCGAGAGATGAGATCTCAGCGCTGAAATCTCATCTCCCGAGATTCCGGCGGCCATTTTCCCGGAGTCAGTCATACTGGAACTAACTCCGGGAAAATGGCCGCCGGAATCTCGAGAGATGAGATCTCAGCGCTGAAATCTCATCTCCCGAGATTCCGGCGGCCATTTTCCCGGAATTAGTCATACTGGAACGCATGGAAGAACTGCCGGGGGGCTCTGGTCTTTCACAAAATGTCGCCAGAGCCCCCCGCAGCACCGGAGCCTTCAGCATCACCCGGGGCAGCAGCGGACAACCCCGGCAGTGGCGGCGGATGACAGCGGCGGCAGGCGGTAGCGGCGGCGGACACCCCCTCCTCCCAGCCTGTAATGGTAAGCGGTATATCCGCTTTGTTAGACGCACCCACATTTCCCCCCCAAATTTGGGGGAAATAAAGTGCGTCTTACAAAGAGGAAAATACGGTAAGTTAGATAAATGCTAGAAAAATAAGAAAGGAAAAAGCTGTAGTTATTTTTATCCCAATAGTTTAATAATCTAGGATTTATTCATGACTCTACCAAATCATCAAACTGTTTTTCCTTGCATAGTTTTAAAATGAGTATATCCTTAGGCAAAATGTGTTCAAGTTTCAAGCTTTGCTGTACAACATTGCGTCTGGTTTATCAAATCCCGTGCACCTGGAGGCAAGGTTATGTGCTTCCTTCTGCCTTCTTGTGGTAGAATATACCAGGACTTCTACTGTGTTGTTACAAAGGCTACAGAATCAAGAAGTTCTCAAGGCTATATATATATAAAACTTTAAAATTATTCCCAGAATGCCTGACTATTAGGTTTATGTGGCGACATATCAAGGTCTCTGGAATTCATTGCTCTCGGTGTTTCAGCAAAGAAAATGCATAAATACTAACAAACTGATCTGTAAGGGGTATTATCCATATCTTTTGATAAAGGGGTTGTCCACTACTAGGATAACACCTTCTTAAACTAAATGTTTGGCTCCGATAAAATAATGAAGCCTATATTCTCCTCCTGTGCCGACACTGTTTCCATGGGGTCGAAACTCGTTCTCCCCAGGGCAGTGATGCGGCGTTGTGGCAGGTGACGCCGGCTCCCAATCAGCACTGGTGGCACGGTCTCCGCCTTCATCGCTGAACATGAAGAGGAACCCATGGCTGCAGCTCATCCCAGACTTCCACTTCATGTTCAGTTTGTCCAAAGGGGCAGACAGTGACACCAGTGCTGACTGGGTGCCAGCGTCACGTGTCATTCCACCGCATCACAGCCCGGGAGAGCGAGCGCCGTCACCCCTGGAATGGAGCCAGCATAGGAAGTGAGTATAGGCTTTATTATTTTATCGGGGCCGAGCATATTGTTTAAGAAGGGATTGTCCTAGCAGTGAACAAACCCTTTAATTATGTAGCTAATCATTTTAGGCAATTTATTCTCAATTCGTTTTTCTTCACATTTAACACAGATGGATTAAAGGTACATTAGATTAATGTTATCCAAACACATCGATTTTGGTTAGGCCGACCTGACTCCCCCAAAGAATGTGAAAATTCAATTTAAATAACAGATTCTTTTGTTTCCTCAAGAAATAAGTCTATGTGTCTGGAAGTGGCTTATTTCAGAGCAGAGCATGCATTTAAAGGAGTCTAAGGTATACAGGGACCTTTATGCTGACTCTCCCATACATGCACTTGTTTGACCGAGCGCTGCTGGTTCTCAATGAGAAAATTGCCAATAGATATCTTTGCCGGTGGTTTACTTCCATGAGAACAAAGAGATTGCCAGTCCGAAATCAGACACGCCTGGTTAACATCTCACTTGATGACCAGTTGCCCAGGGTACCAATTACACATTATATTGTTGGGTGAACTCACTGCTATCTTCCTTAAGTCTATGGAATGTAAGTAAAATAATCTTAGTCCTACCATCCAATGCCTAGACTGAAGGCAGCACAGCTGTACAATTGGCTTCTAGGAGCCAATCAGTTTTGATCTATTTTAATAGGAAAGAGCCAGAGGCGTAGTTAGGGTTTTGGTTCAAGCTTCTCAGTGGGCCACTAACCAGGTAACCTTGATTACAACTCGGTGACGCACCCTAATAGTGGAGGAGAACCTCAGCAGATGACAGCGATATTCCTGAAAATAATCTGTATACAAAGAGAAACATTGATATTACCGCCATATGGTCAGTGTAAATACCAGCCCTGCAGAACATATAACAGATCAAAGTACAGTTACAGATGGTGACTTACCGCTGACGTTCTTTCTGATGCAGTTGTTCACTTCTCCGGTCTTTTCCATCTGGCCCAGACCGACACAACTTCTTCCACCCAAGCCTCGTCTGCACAGAATACATCAAAGACACATTTCACTTCTCATATTTTCAGCATGTCACCATCTATTGCCAACCTGCACAAAATCCTCATCCTACTAGTACCCCAATGCTGCTGCTGCCGTATGTGTCCCTATTACTGCACCTGCTGTGTGGTTCTCTGTACCCTCTAAATTCTAAAGCAACCCTCTAGAATATAGTAATGCCCTAGAAAACAGTGCCCACATTTTGCTCCCTATAAAGTAATATTGCCCTTTGTGCCCCTTTGATAGTCACAGTAACCTGAGTTCCCCTATAACAATAAGTGCCCACTTAACATTGACTAATGTATCATACAATTAGGTTCTGTAGAAGGACGTAGATCTGGGGATTTATTATGATGGAATATAGGCTGAACTGGATGGACAAATGTCTTTTTTCGGCCTTACTAACTATGTTACTATGTTACTATGTAATGTCTCGAGTCTCCCCATGTACAGCTCCCCTATACACAGTATGATGTCCCCTCACTGTATTGTACCACCCAAACAGTATACTCACCCCTTAGTATCCCCCAAACTGCTTGATGGCCCCAACATTGTGTGATGGCCCCTTCACTGTAATCCCCCACACTGTATGATGGCCCCCTAGATAGCCTCAATATAGTATAATACATTCCCCATAGGCCTATATAGTATAATGCACTCCCCATAGGCCTGTGTAGTATAATGCACTCCCAACAGGCCTGCATAGTATAATGCACTCCCCATAGGCCTGTATAGTATAATGCACTCCCCATAGGCCTGTATAGTATAATGCACTCCCCATAGGCCTGTATAGTATAATGCATTCCCCATAGGCCTGTATAGTATAATGCATTCCCCATAGGCCTGCATAGTATAATGCACTCCCCACAGGCCTGTATAGTATAATGCACTCCCCATAGGCCTGCATAGTATAATGCACTCCCCATAGGCCTGCATAGTATAATGCTTTCCCCATAGACCTGTATAATATAATGCACTCCCCATAGGCCTGCATAGTATAATGCACTCCCCACAGGCCTGCATAGTATAATGCACTCCCCATAGGCCTGCATAGTATAATGCACTCCCCATAGGCCTGTATAGTATAATGCTTTCCCCATAGACCTGTATAATATAATGCACTCCCCATAGGCCAGCATAGTATAATGCACTCCCCACAGTCCTGAATAGTATAATGTATTCCCCATAGGCCTGAATAGTATAATGCATTCCCCATAGGCCTGTATAGTATAATGCATTCCCCATAGGCCTGTATAGTATAATGCACTCCCCATAGGCCTGTATAGTATAATGCACTCCCTATAGGCCTGCATAGTATAATGCACTTCCCACAGGCCTGCATAGTATAATGCACTCCCCATAGGCCAGCATAATATAATGCACTCCCCATAGGCCTGCATAGTATAATGCACTCCCCATAGGCCTGTATAGTATAATGCACTCCCTATAGGCCTGCATAGTATAATGCACTCCCCACAGGCCTGTATAGTATAATGCACTCCCTAGAGGCCTGTATAGTATAATGCACTCCCCATAGGCCTGTGTAGTATAATGCACTCCCCACAGGCCTGTATAGTATAATGCACTCCCTATAGGCCAGCATAGTATAATGCACTCCCCATAGGCCAGCATAATATAATGCACTCCCCATAGGCCTGCATAGTATAATGCACTCCCCATAGGCCTGCATAGTATAATGCACTCCCCATAGGCCTGTATAGTATAATGCTTTCCCCATAGACCTGTATAGTATAATGCACTCGCCATAGGCCTGTATAGTGTAATGCACTCCCCATAGGCCTGTATAGTATAATGCTTTCCCCATAGACCTGTATAGTATAATGCACTCCCCATAGGCCTGTATAGTATAATGCACTCCCTATAGGCCTGTATAGTATAATGCACTCCCCATAGGCTGGTACAGTATGATGCACCCCCATAAGCAACCAGTACAGTATAATGCACCCCCATTAGGCAGTCTGTATAGTATAATGCACCCCCATAGGCAGTCAGTACAGTATAATTCACCCCCATTAGGCAGTCTGTATAGTATAATGCACCACCAGTAGGCAGCCAGTACAATATAATGTAGCCCCATTAGGCAGTCTGTATATTATAATGCACCACCATTAGGCAGTCAGTACAGTATAATGCACCCCCATTAGGCAGCCTGTATAGTATTTTGCACACCCATTAGGCAGCCTGTATAGTATAATGCACCCCCACTAGGCAATCTGTATAGTATAATTTACGCCCATTAGGCCGCCAGTATAGTATAATGCAGCCGATAAAAAAAAAAAAAATCCAATAGTCACATTTCTTCCTTATTGTTCCCACAGTGTTCTGAGCGCCCGCTCATCTCCAGACTGCGGACGCCGGGTAACATCATCGCGACCCCTATCAGTGTCAGCGTCAGTGACGTCAGACGCTGACAGGGGGATGATTGGAGAGGGAGCATAACGTTCCCTCTCTCATCAATGCAGTTGGCTGTATCAGCTTCTAGCCGATACAGCTGACCCTGCGATGACAGGCGGGGGACCCACTGCTGGCACAGGGCCCCCACCGCCTGCTCAGGGGCCCCATACTGGCCGGACGGCAGTGCAGGGAGATCGTGTCTCCCTGCTCTTCTGCAGAATGTAACTGTATCGGTGCGCTGTGCACGCCAATACAGTTACATAGCGTAGCTTGTCCCCTCTGCCCTCCCCGGTAGCTACACTACTGTAAAGAGCTAATACTTACAGCCTAATATTGACAAGTCTGAGTGGTTGTAAAGTCTGCTTTTTCCAGTGGGATGGTGTGAGTGGACTAGAAAAGCTATTCTTTTCAATACGTCCCCTAGCCTCAGTATTGCATTTTCTTGGGAACATTTTATGCATCCTGATTCCCCACCAATAGCAATACCCGATTTGGGGGAAACATAACAATTTTGAAGAATACAGTTCTCATTTTTAAATATTTACATGGTCTATATAGTTACCTGACTTGCAGGGTGCTGAGTTCTCTGCAGCTAAGAACATAATTCTTAAAGGGAACCTGTCAGCTGGTTCATGCTGCCCTTGGCAGGTATGAATCAGAGCCCTACTGAACAATTGACAGATTTTTTTTTTCACTAAAAGGGTCCAGTGTCTCATAGAAAATATAGCAAAAAGATCTGGTACGTGCGTATAGCCAGACACAAGAGAATTGCAGCACTGCCCTAGGCTGGCTTCTCTCTTCCTCACTCCTTGTGATTAACAGGTCTTTCACTATTGGATCTTCTAACTGTATGATAACTAGATTAATGCTTCCTGTGGTTTGGGCAGCATGAATAAATTGACAGGTTTCCTTTAAAGAGGACTTTTCACTAAATTTTTCATGCTGAACATGATAACATGATGTAATAGATGCTGCAGAGTGGTATAATACATGATGTAATGGTTGCTGCAGAGCGGAATAAAACATTTGTTTTTGCTGTTGTTGTTAAATTCGCCTATCCACTGCTGAGAGGTTAGCAATCAAAGTAATATAACCCCACAATAGCTGAGAGCAGGTTTCTCAGACTTTTAGATGTAATGACAGACAGCTATGATCTCCTGGTCTAACCTTTTCCCCTAGCACTTTCTAATTCTACAAGAGTACACAAGACTTATACCTATCAGATAAGGTCCCTGTGGAGGAAAGTGCAGCACAGCTGAGTTTAGTTGTGTCACATTACAAAACCCTTTATCATCTGTCCTCCTTTCATAGTACTGTCACCTTTGCTGTACTGCACCCCCTCCTACACTGTCTGTCTTGAGATGAGATCTTAAAGATGTCATAAACACCCTCATGTTTGTTGTGTTGATCTTGTACTTGCTCTGCAGTGAGATCATGGCTGTTATTATGTCTCACACAGAACAAATCTAACCATTCTATACTGCTTCTGTGTGAAATATAATGACAGCCTGCTTTTATCTCATTGTAGAGTGATTACAAGATGAGCACAACAAACATAAGAAAAATTACTGACATTTTTGAGAAATCAGTTCAGATGACAGTGTTATGAGAAGAGGAGAGCTGAAAGGGTTTGTAATGTGACACAGCTAAACTCAGCTGCTCTGACCCTCTACCCACACTGACTCATGTAGGAAGTTATCCAATATAAGAAGAACTTGGCACTCAAGTATAATGCGAGAAAATCATTTTAATTGCAATCCACAATAAAATATATGACGTTTTGGTCTATTGCAGACCTTTTTCAGACAAACAGATTGCCCATAGAGTATGTGACACAAAAAGATGCCGAGAACTTGTATGAAATGCAGCATGAGGTGATAGTGGAATCCTACTGCAGTTTGGTGCCTAGGAAAGTAAGCTAACTCTTCAAATCAAAAGTAATAGGAAACAGAAAAAAAATCAAACAATTAAGTAACTTTGATTTTACATTTGTATTGAGAATTTAGGAATATCTTGGAAACCTCCTTGCAATTCCATGGTGCCCTGCATAGTTGCATTCTTGTTTTTCCTGTTTAAATAGGTTTGTCTTTGATGAATAGAGGATGAAGACAACATTGTTGTAAATTACATTAATCATAAACTGATTTGCCTGGCAAATCCAATGCACTGAGAGATATGACAAGAAGTAGCAAATATTCTACACACTAGAAATAGGCTCGATCCTATCGCATCGGGAGTGCAGTGAAATTAACATCTGTGTATGCTTAGTGGTGCTGACAGGAGCAACGGAGATGTCTCACACCATTTGCGCTTTCCAACATATCTCTTCTACACTGTGTGCAGAATTATTAGGCAAGTTGTATTTTGATCACATGATACTTTTTATACATGTTGTCCTACTCCAAGCTGTTCAGGCTTGAGAGCCAACCACCAATTAAGTAAATCAGGTGATGTGCATCTCTGTAATGAGGAGGGGTGTTGTCTAATGACATCAAAACCCTATATAAGGTGTGCTTAATTATTAGGCAACTTCCTTTCCTTTGGCAAAATGGGTCAGAAGAGAGATTTGACGGGCTCTGAAAAGTCCAAAATTGTGAGATGTCTTGCAGAAGGATGCAGCAGTCTTGAAATTGCCCAACTTTTGAAGCGTGAATACTGAACAATCAAGCGTTTCATGGCAAATAGCCAACAGGGTCGTAAGAAGCGTGTTAAGCAAAAAAGGCGCAAAATAACTGCCCATGAATTGAGGAAAATTAAGCGTGAAGCTGCCAAAATGCCATTTGCCACCAGTTTTGCCATATTTCAGAGCTGCAACGTTACTGGAGTAACAAAAAGCACAAGGTGTGCGATACTCAGGGACATGGCCAAGATAAGGAAGGCTGAAAAACGACCACCTTTGAGCAAGAAACATAAGATAAAACATCAAGACTGGGCCAAGAAATATCTTAAGACTGACTTTTCAAAGGTTTTACGGACTGATGAAATGAGAGTGACTCTTGATGGGCCAGATGGATGGGCCAGAGGCTGAATCAGTAAAGGGCAGAAAGCTCCACTCCGACTCAAGATGCCAGCAAGGTGGAGGTGGGGTACTGGTATGGGCTGGTATCATCAAAGATGAACTTGTGGGACCTTTTCAGGTTGAGGATGGAGTGAAACTCAACTCCCAGACCTACTGCCAGTTTCTGGAAGACAACTTCTTCAAGCAGTGGTACAGGAAGAAGTCGGCATCGTTTAAGAAAAACATGATTTTCATGCTGGACAATGCTCCATCACATGCCTCCAACTACTCCACTGCGTGGCTGGCCAGTAAAGGTCTCAAAGAAGAAAAAATAATGACATGGCCCCCTTGTTCACCTGATATGAACCCCATAGAGAACCTGTGGTCTCTCATAAAATGTGAGATCTACAGGGAGGGAAAACAATACACCTCTCGGAACAGTGTCTGGGAGGCTGTGGTGGCTTCTGCAGCAATGTTGATCGTAAGCAGATCAAGCAACTGACAGAATCTATGGATGGAAGGCTGTTGAGTGTCATCATAAAGAAAGGTGGCTACATTGGTCCCTAATTTTTGGGGGGTTTTGTTTTCGCATGTCAGAAATGTTTATTTCTAAATTTTGTGCAGTTATATTGGTTTACCTGGGAAAAAAACAAGTGAGATGGGAATATATTTGGGTTTTATTAGGTTGCCTAATAATTCTGCACAGTAATAGTTACCTGGACAAACAGATATCCTCCTAAGATAGCCAAATCTAAAAGAAACCCCACTCCAACTTCCAAAAATATTAATTTGATATTTATGAGTCTTTTGGGTTGATTGAGAACATAGTTGTTGATCAATAATAAAAATAATCCTCTAAAATACAACTTGCCTAATAATTCTGCACACAGTGTATACCATCCCTCTGAATTTTGTGCACGAACTGACACGTCACCGTTATTCCCGTGCATTTGTAGTAACGATGCGGCTGTTCGTGGCCTTGCGCTACCCTCTCATTTTTTCAGGTTTTATCTTTTCTTTTTCCTTTCAATTTTTTTCATTTTCTATTTTTTCATTTTCTTTCCTTTTTGATCTTTAGTTTTTTATACTGTATATTTTTTGTTTTCATTTTTTCATTACCTCATTTCTTCAAGCTTTTTATTTATTTTTTTGTCTCCATAAATCATTTCATCTTCAAATTCCTTTTCTTATTTTCCTTTTCCACTCTCTGTATTCCATTCCTGTTCTATCCATTCCCTAAAGGAAATTGGCTTTACTGTTACCATTCTTATTCTCATCGCCCGATACTTAGCCATACTTCCGCAGCATTTAACCTCCACATACACCACGCACGTCTACATCTGCTTACATACCGATTGTGCATGCTTTAAGGACCTTGCATTCCAAACCTCTCTTCTATTTTTCTTACGCTACATGTGCCTGGCTTCCGGCACTTTAGATAACACTGTGCATGCGCCCGCACTCCAAACCTCGCTCGAACTTCCCAGGCCAACATGGATGCCCCTCCTCTCTCTTAAGCCTCACTCCCGGCACCCTGCTACCGGAAGATGATGTCATACATCTCTATATATAACCTGCGCATGCACGTCACCGCTATTCCCGCGCATAAGTAGTAATGACGTGGTTGTTACTGCGCCTGCGTGGGAATAGGGGAAACGTGTATGTCACTTGCCGCGGTGACGCAATAACACTGCCGCAGTACCTTATGGGATTCGGGGACAGCTGACGGAAGTTCCATCTGGTGATTATTATATAGGATACAAGTACAGCATATAGGTATTAGTATCTTAACATTTTATGTAGTTTAACTTCTCAGTCCTCCATATTTACAATCTCCCATATTTTTAAGTGAGATAGACTAAAACTCTGATTTGATGCATGAATGTAATCGCTCTACTAGAGTCAGAATTCTAGTAATGACTCCTGGCTGAACCATATTTTGGCGACTGTGCTGTGGTATATAGAGTTCTCAGAGGATCCAACCTAGAAACCATGGAATCTTTAAGTCTTCTATATAGGGCTCTGATTTTAGTGGGTTCACTTCCCAATGTTGTAAGTTAAGCTATATATGCAGTTCAGGGGAGTACTATGACTGCAGGTGTCACTTAGTAGTTAAGGAGGTTGTCCTATCTTATGGATGGGTTATATCAATATCACTTTGGTGGGGATCTCAAAATTGAATAGGGACTGAGCTGCAGTTCTCATTATTGATCACTACAAGGTGAACAGCGCAGTGCTGTTCTGGTTAAAATCACTGTTAACATTTGGATGCCAGAGCTGATCGGTGGAGGTGCCAGATGTCAGATGTCCATTGATCTTATATTGATGATGTTTCCAATAGATTAGCCTAGACAACAACTTGAAATGGGATTTTAAAAATCTACATTAATAGAAAGATTAACCAATATTGACCTGAAATCACTAGCTGCTACAAAATGCCACAGGGGGTTTGTGTGGTCTTTGTCTACGTTTCTGCAACAATGATGTCAAGTAAACCCATGTGATCAATACAGCCACAATTGTGAGGCTGGCAAGTATGACATGAGATCGCTGAGGCTAGTGGGTGGCTGCAATGGTCATGTGCATGTATGATGTATCATCACTGTTAGTATGGACCACCAAGGCATTAAAGAGGTTGTCCACTACAATCCTTTCTCAATCGACATTTTCCCCCATGTAAAATATTAATAGACTGTACTAACCTCTGATGTTGGAGCCATTCCAGCAATGATGGCGCTGCATCTCCCGGGGCACGTGCATCGTGTTGTGAGCCCTGCAGCCAATCAGCAGCTGATCGATAACGGACTGCTTCACTCTCACTTCCCTTGGATGAAACTGATATCCGTAAGAAGTGAGAGCAGCAGCACCTCTGATTACTTCTGGATGTCAATTACGTCAGAAGGAAGTGACAATGAAGCAGTCCATTGGTGACTGATGATTGGTAGCAGGGCTCATGTGACATATCCACATTATGCGAGCTTTGGGAGATCCAGTGCCAACATTACTGGTACGGCACCAGTACTGGAGGCGAGTCCAGACTGGTGTTAATTTACGTAGGGGGAATTTTGTGGTCCAAGTAGTTGACAAACCTTTTAATACTATACTGGCGGGGAAGTGTACAGATGATAATTATTGGTTTCTTTTCTTTAGTGATTGAAACATTACAAAATTCTGGAATGTTTTTGTTATATATTCTGCAGATTTTAATGATCAAATTTCCTTCATTGTTATTGAACTTGCAATCCACCTGTATTTAGTGTAAAAATGCTTAGATTTCTCAAGAACCCTAAGAGTAATAGACTTTTTTTAAAAACTACCTTAAAACTGTATTACTTAATCCACCCTTTATCAATAGTAAGGGTTAACAAACCCAAAACATGGATATCATCTACAAAGAACCCTCCACAACATGACAAAAAGGAGAGCCAAGGAACATAGTGCAATAGCCTAAAGTAAATGACGGTGGTGATGACAGTCTCAACAGCTTAATAACTAGCAGTACAGGATAGGGTCAGAAAGCATGAGTAATCTGAAGCACACCTGGTAAGCAGGACCAATTTCACCGAAGCAGATGGAACACAATACAGCTATTTATATGCATGTCCGCTGCATAGCTAGAGGGCCTTTAGTTCATTTTAATGGAATGTCTTGAAATCTGTCCCAGCAGTAAAGGGGTTATGCATGTCCTGTAAGGTCACAGTCTACCAAAACAGATAAACTGTATGCTTTTCTTGTTGCAAAAAAGCAACAAATGTCAATAAAAAAAAATAATTGGAAAAATACATTTTAGTGACATCTGATTGTTACCAGGGTCATCAGGAAAAAAATCAAAAAACAATGTACCGTATTTATGGAATGGAAGAAAAAAATTAAAATGGAGCAATTACCCATCGGAGCTCATGCAATTACGGTATTTATTTTATTTTCTAGGAGAGTTGTGATCTTTTTTTCATGAATCTCAAAAACCACACTGCAAGAATTTGAACATATGGAACATACGTAAGTTCCATGTAACTATGGGGTAAACCCTGAAGACATGGAAAAGTATTTTTACGTTAATTAAATTTTTTAAAATTGCAACCATTTCCACATTTTTTTTGGCCAAGATCAGAAACTTATCACTGCAGAAGGAAAGTCATTGTCAAAGTTTTTCCATCTTCCATCATTTTGTTGTAGGCTTTATATTAAAATCTGATTGCAGCATTTTACATTAAAAAGCAGTGGGAAAAAAAACAATATAAACACCACAAATGAACAAAAAAAAAAACACTACTTTGTTATTCAGAACTTTTCGGCAATAATGAGTTTTACAAGCAAAACATAATGCAAGTTCGGAGGAAACAATAAAAATGTGCGATGAAAAATGCAGTACAGCTTCCAATACTGAGGAATCAGTTGGGTTCCAGAACTTTTTATTAAACAGATATATCGCCAACATGTTTCATAGTTGCACTGACTGCATCAGGACATTCTCATACTATAGCATCAAATTTAAATGTTTAAAATATGACTCCAAAAACTGGTAGGGCGTTACTAAGAAGTTCAAACGCATAAATGTCATACATTGGTGAAAATGTTAAAATATTATGAATGAATGTTTTGTACATCCTGATAAATGGGTTGGTGTGACCCTAAAACATACTTATTCTATATCCCCAGACTAACACTTATAAAAGGTTGAATGATGGAATTCATAGAATTGGTATTGGGCAGGTGGATCCAGAATTCCAGTTATAACTAGGATATTAAAATATTAGGAGTTACGGTTTCATACTAGCCTGAGGTCACAAGTTGAAGATAAACACAATTTCAGACTATTGAGTGATTTGATAACAATCAGCCTGGAGACTTTCCAAGAAATCTTGACCACTGGAATTTTTAGACAAACAGAATATTAAGAAAAAAAAAGGTTCATTAATCCAAAAATAGCAGTGCGCTCCACAGCAAAATAGAAAACATTTGCAGGGATAATGATAGTGAGTGGTAGGCACAGATATGTTTCCTTCTGCACTGGACATCTGCAGCTATTTTTCTTCCAAGTGTCTCTGTAATCCTATAAAGCTACAAGCACCACTTTCCTCGCTGACATTTCCATTGTACTGACAAGTGATCACGGAACAACATACACTTCCTCTTTTAGCCACGAGATAAAAAGTCTGCTTGGGTGACCTCCTTTTTAACATAAGGGAAATGAGTGGGCAACCTTGATTATGATACAGCTGTTGTTTTGTACTCTACATCCTGCGCAGGAATGAAACAATCCCCAACATTTTTTTTGTTAGCTCGTAGTAAGTAGGGGGTATATTTGGGAACATTTCCTAAACAACACAGGTGCAGATGACATAATGGAAAGATACTTTAACCCAGACACTGCCTTAAATTATAAGGCAGCGTAGATCACATGGAGCTCATTGTTGTACTGTGTAATACACCAGTGTTGGTCACTGGTCAACAGCAGCTGAAATCTGGGAACTGATGACCATCACAGTTAGAAAACTATTTTCTTGAGAACCTGAAGCCTTGAAGAATATGCATGTTTTTGACTACTGGAAATTGGCTGGGCTTCAAGAATTTTTGTTCTTGTGCAGGTGTTTTATTAGAAACATATGAATAGCTAGAAATATCCGCAACCATAAAATGGTCCTAAATGTGCAACAGATACTGGCACAGTCTCAATATACCACTTGTAAAAGATGAACTAAAAGATGAATTCATAGTTCAGGGATAAAGTAATGGTTGTATTTTTTTTATTTTCCATCAACCTATTAAATCCAGTCATGCATGTGAGGATTACATACAGAACATAGCATGAAACTGAATCTGCCACCTGATTCATGCTGCCTAAGGCTAGGTTCACACTGCGTTGGTGCAGTCCGTTCAACGCATGTCGATTATCACATGCATTAAGGTACCTTCACACATAACGATATTGTTAACGATATCGTTGCTTTTTGTGACGTAGCAACGATATCGTTAATGAAATCGTTATGTGTGACAGCGACCAACGATCAGGCCCCTGCTGGGAGATCGTTGGTCGCTGAATAAAGTCCAGAACTTTATTTCATCGCTGGACTCCTGCTGACATCGCTGGATCGGCGTGTGTGACACCGATCCAGCGATGTCTTCACTGGTAACCAGGGTAAACATCGGGTAACTAAGCGCAGGGCCGCGCTTAGTAACCCGATGTTTACCCTGGTTACCATCCTAAAAGTAAAAAAAAACAAACAGTACATACTTACCTACAGCCGTCTGTCCTCCAGCGCTGTGCTCTGCACTCCTCCTGCACTGGCTGTGAGCGTCGGTCAGCCGGAAAGCAGAGCAGTGACGTCACCGCTCTGCTTTCCGGCCGCTGTGCTCACAGCCAGTACAGGAGGAGTGCAGAGCACAGCGCTGGAGGACAGACAGCGGTAGGTAAGTATGTACTGTTTGTTTTTTTTTACTTTTAGGATGGTAACCAGGGTAAACATCGGGTTACTAAGCGCGGCCCTGCGCTTAGTTACCCGATGTTTACCCTGGTTACCGGCATCGTTGGTCTCTGGAGAGCGGTCTGTGTGACAGCTCTCCAGCGACCAAACAGCGACGCTGCAGCGATCCGGATCGTTGTCGGTATCGCTGCAGCGTCGCTTAATGTGAAGGTACCTTTAGCGATCTTCTACATCATGGCAGTCAATGGGTGCGCTGAAGCATCTGTTACATAGCGTTAGTGCCGCTGTGTAACGGATGCCTTCAGCGCATTGCCATTGACGCAATGTGAACCCTGCCTAAACAACAGGCACCCTGAATAAGAATCTGGATCCATGATTGCAACCAAGTATATTTTTCTCTGAAACACTGTGACCTTTAAGAGAAAATATACGGTATGTGGAGAGACAGGTAGGTCAGCGAGTGCCTTTGTCTGCTAGCAGAAACCGCAGGGACTAGGGATCATCCCACCGAATGCCCGCTCTCCTTTCACCGAGGGCAGAAAACTACTCAGACAACACTGGGTGAGGGTAAAACAGTATGACAATACTTTATTGAACTACAAAACAGTCAAATAGGATGTAGAACAGTCTCAGCAAAATACCCAATATGGTACAGAGCATCACTCTTCCGCTGACTCGCTGGGATAAGAGCAGCTGTGACTTCAGGGCTTACAGGGTCAACTACACCTCATGTGGTACACAAAGAAAGGAGGTAACGGAAAGCTTAGGAAGATGACAGTCCATTGGGTACAATGCCAGTTAACCAGAGGATTACAACATGGCTTCTCTAAACATCTCCATGGAGCCAAGCAACTGGCAGGTCCCATTCCTGGCCCCCACAAATGTATCCATGGGGCTCAGGCAGCCAGTGGGTCCAAATCCTGACTACCTCAAATGCATCCATGGATTTGTGATGGTCAATGGAGCAAATCTATATTCTTCCAGCTGGGGCTGTGGTCCCCTAAGCTGGCATTCTGTAGAATGACAAATCTGTGTCCCTCGTGATGGAGCAATGATGCCTTGGCTGTTGTCCTCTAGAGAGTCTCTGGTTCTTTGGATCTCTTGGCTGTCTGGATGTCTGGAGGTATACCTGTATGTCTCTTGTTACAGAGGCATATAATCTTTTTTTATAGTTAATAACTGTCCATCCCATATTCACAGATAAAAGGGAAGAATTGTGATGAGACCAACTCATTATTTGATTATGCAAT
This sequence comes from Ranitomeya imitator, assembly GCF_032444005.1. Classification (NCBI taxonomy): domain Eukaryota; kingdom Metazoa; phylum Chordata; class Amphibia; order Anura; family Dendrobatidae; genus Ranitomeya; species Ranitomeya imitator. Next base: position 129,177,309 of record NC_091286.1, read on the forward strand.
CTATTTTCATAGTTATTCCTCCTCTGTTTTGCAAGTCAACAAACTAACTGGCCTAGACAATGTGTAATCTGCATATCAGCAGATATCGATAACAGCACAATATGTTGCCTTAAATGTCAACATACAAGTGTTTTGTGTGTTTTCTTGACCAACCAGAAAGAAACACATACATTCAACAGTCAACTAAATAGATAACAGCCAATTCCTCCTGGCTTGCTGAAAATAGTTGTCTGGTTAATTAAGATAAAATGCTGTGTCATCACAATATACTTTAAAGAGCTCAGTGTGTTGTGTAATGGCCACTCTCTACTCTCCTGACGTGAGTATGTGAGTATTCCTGATACATCTGCAGGTTCCTCTCAGCTTCAGTTTCCATCTCATAGGCAGACAGTTGAAGCGATGGCCGGGGACCACCACGGCGCAAGGAGACTACCGTACACAAGATGAGGTGCAAACAACAAAGGGTAAATTTATTGGAAGTCAAGTTATGAAGTGGATGAGGAAGGTGCAAACAGGGGTATGCACTGGTCAAAGGTAATTTACAAGAGCTGTATTCCTTAGCTTGGCCGTCAAATAGCACGATGCTCCATCTATTACAGAATCAACATATGTCACACAAGCAAATGCAAACAATAAACAAAGAATGATGCTACTCAACGTATAGCCTCCCAGGCCTCTACTAAACAGGTCACACGGCTGCCATGTTCTGTCTATTGAAGCCTACTCAAGGCCCTGACGTGTGCACAAAAGATGAACAAACTCACAGTGATGTTGGGGACTCAGATCCAGTCCCGGGGGCCCCCAACAGTCTAGTACTAGGTGCGCATGGCTTTCTGCCAGCTCCGTGAAACGTGGTCTTCGTCTTGCTTCAGGGTCCTGGAGGTGCTCCTGGAAACTGTAAATCCCTTTCTCGGTATCTTCGTGGCTTCTCAAACTAGCACAGAACAGCCACCTTTTCTACACCCAAAGAATCTGTCCAATATCATGAGTCCACTCCGTCCCAGGCTGTGGGACCTCTTAGCACCGACGTTCTCTGCAGCAGCTTCTGATCTGCTCACACACTCCCAAGTCTCAACTCCTCCCCCTAGCACAGGGCAGTTCAGTTTACACAGTCTATTGCAGGGGAAGCAGAACATTCCATCACACCAAGGGGGTGCTGGCTCTTAAAGTGGCAGCATATTCCTACTGTCCATAACAGCATCACCCCCCCTACACAGTGGTGCAATATTGCTACAATACAGCAAAGCTCAGAGAGAAGCAAAAAATGTGTTGGCAAGAAGACAAAGTTAATTTGTCCTGTTCTGCGCTAGTTACTTGTCTCACATTGGTAACTCCCAGTTTTACTTCTAATAAGCTCTGGAGGCAGAGTTATCTTGTAGGCAACATCCTCCCGATAGCCTGGAAGAGGTTATTTACATATAAGAAAAAATGTGGATTTCTCTAGAACAAGACATCTGGTAGCAGATATCAAGGTATCATTTTTTTTCAGCTTTCTATGACCTACATGCTTATATAGATGGCTTAGGAAGGTTGATCCTACTGATAGATTCCCTTTAAGAGGCACATGCCTCTTAATTAATTTGGTGTGTATGACAAGCGGCATGTGCCTTTCCTCCAATGTTACTCCAGTCATGGACACCACAGCTCATCATGAATTAGACTAAATGTGTCATCATGCCCTCATTCCACCATGTCCTGCTCCACCCATTTTTGCAAGGCTGGGTGAAACGACAGTGAAAACACCATAGTTACAAAATCTTTCAACAACTCACATTGCACAACAATTTTGTAACATTTTATCCAAGTGCAGTCCAATGTTTTCCACACATCCATAGATTTGATTGGGTGAGTGTGATCTGATTTACACAGTAACTCGCTACATGCTGCAATTTTTTTCTCATGCTGAATCGGCATGAGAAAATAATCGCAGACCTGCTCTGCCCCATAGAAAAATATTGTGCCGAGTGCTATCTGATAAAACATCGATTCACTCTTGTTTGTTGTACACACTCGTGTGAGTGCAAAAAATGATTATATGATCAAAATACTCAGTTGTCTAATAATTATGCACACAAGCTACCTATAGATTTTATACAAAAGAATCTGGAGGTTTCATTAGCCAGGGATTTTTAATAAATAAGTCATATACAAGAAAAAAATCCTTTGTCATATTATGGGTATGAGTATACAGTATATTTCTTCCTGGCAATGCCATTTTAATAGGGTGCAGCACAGAGGCTTTGATATTTTGAAAAGAAAGGATACAATTGGTCATTGTACTTATTCTTTTCAAGCAATACTAATGTGTACAAGAGGCCTAAGGAGGTTCCAAAAACGCCCAACAAAAGTACTTATATGTGCGCAAGCTATTAGAAGAAATCTTTTTAATCATTCACAATCTTTCAGTTAACATGTTAAGTCAAGCAACAACAAAAAAAGCAAAATAGAGGTGTCAGCATATGTGACTGATCCAACGTAATCGCCACCTTTACCTGATCTTGCTACAACTTGCAAATTCCTTTGAGTCTAAGTGGTACTTAGCTCATGCAATGTTATGTTGTGCAGTCATACAATTAAAACACTTTATAAAGATGATTTTGAAATATACAGTTAAAAGGATTTGTAGCAAGCAAGTCAGAAAAAGCTGACTGCACATTTCCCATTTTTTCACCTGCCCCGAAAGATGTGGCAGCTTTACGGGATTAGTACTTGATTATAGCACATGTAGCGGTTTAGGACATGACATAGTTATGAAGGCAGCACACTTTTCACTATTATTTTTCTTGGGGGGGGGGTTGATACCCTTGTTTTAGCAAGAGTATGTTCAAGGTAATTGCAATTACAAAGCCATCTATGCTTCCTACATATGAAGCCTTTTAAAGGGGTAAAATAGGTATTACAGGTTCTCCTGTGACCAGTCCATCCACTTTTTCCAATTGAAAAGTGCTTCACATGGGAAAGCTGCATGATGCATTTAAAGGATTTTAAATTAAAAGGCGGAAGTATTGTATATACTCGAGTATAAGCAAACCCAAGCATAAGCTGAGGCACCTAATTTTACCACAAAAAAATGGGAAAACTTATCGAGTATAAGCCTAGGGTGGGAAATGCTGCAGCTACTGGTAAATTTCAAAATAATAATAGATACCAATAAAATTACATTAATTGAAACATGGGTCCCAAAAGATGCTCCATACAAAATATGCCCCATAAAATGCTCCATAAAGTTGATGATGGCCTCATAAGACACTCCATAAAAATATGCCCTATATAATGCTCATAAAGTTGATGATGGCCCCCATCAGATGCTCCATACAAAAATATGCCTCATATAACGCTCCATAAAGTTGATGATGGCCTCATAAGATGCTCCATACAAAAATTTGCCTCATATAATGCTCCCTAAAGTTGATGATGGCCCCATAAGATGCTCCATACAAAAATATGCCTCATATAATGCTCCATAAAGTTGATGATGGCCCCATAAGATGCTCCATACAAAAATATGACCCATATAATGCTCCATAAACTTGATGATGGCCCCATAAGATATCCATACAAAAATATGCCCCATGTAATGCTCCATAAAGTTGATGATGGCCCCATAAGATGCTCCATACAAAAATATGCCCCATATAATGCTCCATAAAGTTGATGATGGCTCCATAAAATGCTCCATACAAAAATATGCCCCATATAATGCTCCATAAAGTTGATGATGGCCCCATAAGATGCTCCATACAAAAATATGACCCATATAATGCTCCATAAACTTTATGATGGCCCCACAAGATATCCATACAAAAATATGCCCCATATAATGCTCCATAAACTTGATGATGGCCCCATAAGATGTTCCATACAAAATATGCCCCATATAATGCTCCATAAAGTTGATGATGGGCCCCATAGGATGGTCATATAATGGTCAATAATGCAGTTTATGATGATCATATACCCTATATTGCTGCTGCAGTTAAAAAAAGACATACTCACCTCTCGGCGCTGACCGCTGCTCTTCGGCGTCTCCGGCTCTCTGCAGTGACTGTTCAGGCAGAGGGCGCTCACTAATCACGTCATCGCGCCCTCTGACCTGAATGTCACAGCCAGAGGGCGTGGAAGACACAGCGCAGCGGTGGAATGGGGACAGGTGAATATCACAGGGGGCCTGAGCAAGCGGAGGCACAGGCACCTGGCCCCCATAGTGTGCCGATGTCCCTGTCTGCTCAGGACCCCGACACTTGTCCCGATGCTAATACCGACCGCCGGCCCTGTCAACAGCCACCGGAATACTTACCGATGCTGCAGGGGAGCGCGCAGATGATCTGGAGACATCGGAGACCTCTGCATTGCATCAGAGAACAGGTAAGTGGGACCGTGACTCGTGTAGAAGCTGAGGGGGGTCTTTTTTAGCAAAAAAAGTGCTGAAAACTCGGCGTATACACGGGTATATATGGTATTTTGAGTGTCATAATTGTCAGGGAGTAGGAGGCAAACACATTTAAAGTGACAATAAAAAATATTTATCACCACAGGATAGGGAATAAATATATGTTCATTGGAGGTTCAAATCTGCTAGTACTTGCAATCATAAGAACAGGAGAATTGCATTTCTTGTGTAAATGGAGCCGACTTGGTGGGACGATCCCTGGTCCATGCGGTTTTGGCTAGCGGACCGGGGCTCCAAAGTCTCCACATAGTGTTAAATGTATTTTGTAGGATAATCCCTTTAATACATTATTAGAGCATTGACATGGATGACACTGATACTTTTTCTCCTCATTGCCGCTAAACTTAATTAAAAAGTTATTTTAGCTGAAGCCTATCTCAATATAACCTTCATTAGATTGAATATTACTGTGTATACGTATACATTACATACTGTATATACACATATGTCTGCAGTCTCCAACATCATGTCTTCTCTCTATCTGAAACTCAACCTCTCCAAAATTGAACTTCTTCTGCTCCCGCCATCTACTAACCTCCCTAAATCTGACATTTCCCTCTCCGTGGGTGCCACCATAATAACACCGCGGCAGCAGGCGCAATGTTTGGGTGTTATGTTTGACTCCGATCTCGCCTTCACCTCCCATATACAATCTCTTGCCTGCTCGTGTCGCTTACACCTAAAGAACATCTCTAGAATCCGCCCTTTTCTCACCATGGAAACAACAAAAACCCTCACTGTCGCCCTGATCCACTCCCGCCTGGACTACTGCAATGCTCTACTAATTGGCCTCCCCCTTACTCTACTTCCCCTCTCCAGTCTATCCTTAATGCAGCAGCCAGGGTCGTCCATTTGGCTAGTCATTACTTGGATGCGTCCGCTCTTCGCCAGTCGTTATACTGGCTGCCCATTCATTACAGGATACAATTCAAAGTACTTGTTCTCACCCACAAAGCTCTCCACAGTGTGGCACCCCCTTACATCTCCTCCCTCATTTCGGTCTATCGGCCAAGCCGACCACTGCGCTCTGCAAATGACTTTCGACTAACCTCTGCACTAATCCGTACCTCCCACTCCCGACTCCAAGACTTCTCCCAAGCTGCGCCAATCCTCTGGAATGCTCTACCCCAAGATATTAGGACCATCCACAATTTGCATAGTTTTAGGCGCTTGCTCAAAACACATTTGTTCTGAGCGGCCTATCACATTCAGTAACCAAAGTCATGTTATGTTTGTGTGTGTGTAGCCAATTCACTATCTCCATCTATCCCCCACCCCCTGAAGATGGCTGGACCATCATTGTAAATACATCATTGTAAATACACACCTGTGCTTTGTAGCTCCCCCTCCTCATTGTAGATTGTAAGCTCTCACGAGCAGGGTCATCATATTTCGCTTTAATTATTGAATTGTTAACGTTGTTACTTATATGACTGTTGTGTTTAAAACTGTTAAACTGTAAAGTGCTGCGGAATATGTTGGCGCTATATAAATAAAGATTATTATTATTATATGTTACTACATTAATACATTATATTTATATGCGTATTTATCAGGGGTGGACATACTATTGGTGCAACCTGTGCAGGTGCACAGGGGCACATGAGGTCAGGAGACCCATTTATCCCTCCAAAGCAGGTGGAATTGTGCATTATAATGAGCTATTGGCCCATACATTGTTCCTGGACATGGGCCTCTTCTGTCTATGTCCACTCCTAGTATATAATGCATGTACTGTACATAGTGAAATTGAGATCTCATAACGAAGGTCATATCTGCAAAGGCTTCAAACCCTAATTCCACCTTTAGAGCATTACTAAGGGGGAAAAATATCCATGTATATTGTATATACATAGTAAAATTCAAACTTCAAGATGAAATTCATATATATTAATGTTATATTCCAGGAGTCTTAGGACTCTCAAGGGCACTTGTACTCCTTAAGTTTACAATAATAAATAGAACAGGATAGTTGACGACCTAAATTTTTAGTTCCATTGTCAGTAACTTTGCTACCACTCAGCATGTTCATAGCTGCCTTAGCAGAAGGGAACGTGGAAATGGAAAAAAACATAAGTATTTCATTTTAATAGCGCATCGTGATAAAATTCTTGCAATCAAACAATAAACCCGAGCATCTGATGTTCCTAAGATCACAACACCGATTATGGATTTACCAGGGTTTATATTAAGAAGCTCGAATGTGCCGTGATATTAGTAATTTCAGACTTCTCATATTTTCCTGTAAAACCTTGTTAATTCTCCTTCGATACAAAACAATTTAACTGGTTATGACAAATACCTTAATCATATTTCTTCTTTTCACACTTCCAATAAAATACAACAGATTTCCTATACAGACAAATTCAATAACTGGCTAAGCACGCTGGTGAAACTTACACAACTCACTGTGAGGACTTCGAAAGTTGTTCCTGCTGTTTGTTCCTGCGCCAAAAATAACAGAATTCCTCCACTGATCCAGACTACACTGTGTTTTGCTTACAGTAATTTATATGAAACAACCAATGTTTTTAAGACAAGCCCCTTGGCACATGGGTCTAGCTCACTTTTTAAACCTTTTACAGTGTACTGTCCCCTTAAGAACACAAAAACAAACAAGAAGATGAAAAACACAAGACAACTTTTCATAAAATTTTTTGACTTTCATGGCAATTTGTAGAAGAAACACTGTTGAATTGTTTGTCTAAGTTGCTTTGATGTTTGCAACGAATGGTTATCCAAGATAAGCGGCAATATTTAGAATTTCAAGCCACATCTGGGTTACATTGGGCTGTTATTCTGTGCACACAAATACACAGCAAATGCTTTATCTTAGCAGATGGAAAACACGTCTAGAGCCTTAATAAGCAATCTCTGAATAAGATGAATAGACATGGCAGGAGAACTAACAACACCATGCACTCAGCATACCCTGTACTGGCAATTGGCCTAATAGCACATTGTGTCTGGCCAGTAAAAAAATCTAATCAAATAAATGATTGGGGAATTTGTGAATTACTGCAGAAGGACCTGTACTAAACCCTTCAAAATAATCTTAAACTCTTGTCATGGATCCAATTCTTCCTGTTTGTGGATCGTGCTGACCTAGATCACAATGCACTTCTAAGAAAAACAGACTGACAATTGACTGATGCCATCTCTGGGACTGATCTATTGCTTATTTTTCATGGAAGTAAGAGTAAAATTTGTGGTGGTATATATACAGGAGCATCTCACAAAATTATAATATCTTCATACAGTTAATTTGTTTCAGTTTTTCAATACAAAAAGTGAAACTCATACTGTATATTATATAGAGTCATTACAGAGTGATCTATTTCAAGTTTTTATTTCTGTTAATGTTGATGATTATGGCTTACAGCCAATGAAAACTCAAACGTCATTATTTCAATAAATTAGAATACCTCATAACACCAGCTTGAAAAAATGATTTTAAAATCTGAAATGTTGGCCTACTGAAATGTATGCTCAGTAAATGCACTCAGTACTTGGTCGGGGCTCCTTTTACGTCAATTACTGCATCAATGCGGCGTGACATGGAGGCGATCAGCCTGTGGTACTTCTGAGGTGTTATGGAAGCCCCGGTTGCTTTGATAGCAGCCTTCAGCTCGTCTGCATTGTTGGGTCTGGTGTCTCTCATCTTCTTCTTGACAATGCCCAATAGATTCTCTATGGGGTTATGGTCAGGCAATTTTGCTGGACAATCAAGCAGAGTGATACTGGTGTTTTTAAACCAGTAATTGTTACTTTTAGCAGTGTGGACAGGTGCCAAGTCCTGCTTGAGAATGAAATTTCCATCTCCAAAAAGCTTGTCGGAAGAGGGAAGCATGAAGTGCTCTAAAATTTCCTGGTAGATGGCTGCTCTGGCTTTGGTGTTGATAAAACACAGCAGATGACATGCATACATACATACATCATTGATTGTGGAAACTTCACACTAGACCTCAAATAGCTTGGATTGTCTGTCTCTCCACGTTTCCTCCAGACTCTGGGACCATGATTTCCAAGGTCTTGTGTGAAGTGGTTTGTATATCCATACAAATGAATGGGAATTATGACATCTTCTATGTTAATAAGGCCATGTTCTTAAGATAGGTGCAGGTCACATTGATGGAACCCACATCTGCTATACATTTATGACATATCCTGAGGATATGGTATTAGTGTACAATATGGTAATCACCCTTATAGGGGTTTTACCATGGACAAAAGTTCATTTTAATCAATAGATCTTTGAATATTAATAATTTCCACAATTGGTTGTGGAAAATAAATAAATAAAATGTTCCTGTACTGAGATAATCTTATAAATGTGCCCCTGCTGTGTACTGTATAATGGCCGCGTCTGACCATACAGGAACATGGTCTGATTATATCACAGCTCCTCACCAGGAGGGGAGAAAAAAATTGTACAGACATTACAGCAAGACATTGCAAAGGATTCTTTCTTTTAAGTAAAACAAATACGAAGATTGAGATTGCTTTGTTAAAACATTACAGCAACAAGGACGTATACAAATTTTAAAATTATGTTACTAAAAAGACATAACTTTGCCTTTTTGGGGGTAAATATTGGTCTTAGATATTCAAATTCTTTCCTTTTTCTTTGGAACTATTATATAAATTAAAGGGGTCTGGCAGTTTTATGGAAGGGTTTGCACAGTTGAGTTGAACAGTCTTCTTCCACGGTAGCACAGTTGAGTTGAACAGTCTTCTTCCACGGCAGCCGGACCAGGGTACTCTTCACTTCTGCAATAGCAAATTTGGCCCAGAATTCGTGACTCCTCTGATGTTTACTAGTCCTCATCATGTCAAGACCTTTTCTAAAGCCTAGTCATTGGTCCTCAAGTGACGTCATGATGTCAAGGGGCCTTGCAAAGGCCTCAGGCACCCATGATGCTGGGCAAAGAATGACAAAGTGAAGACTACTCAGATCCATCTGCTCAGAAGACCAGACTAAATACAGAGGCAGGGCAGAACAAATCTTTTTTTTTAGTATAGTTTGCAGATGTGAATGTAAATGGCAACAAACTGAGTGAAATTGCGCAAAATAAATCTAAAAATTAAACAACTTGAACATGCAAAAAATGTCTTGTTAAAACCAAATCAAATAGGTTTATGTTAGGAGTCGAGTTTCCTCTGCTGCACAGGGGGAATCTCGATCCGTGTCTGCTGCGGTCTCCCATTCGGTATCGTCTCGCTGGGGCTGATTCGGTGCATAGGGTCACTACTGCCTTTTCTGGCTTTCCTATGGTACCCTGCACTGATCTGCGGCGAGCGAGCCTCTCTGGGACTAAGTCCTTGTTTACTCACACTGATCATGCCCAGGGCAGGGCCTCCCATTGGAGGTGGAGGGCCACATGTTCGGTCACATGCTCAGGTGCTGCAGTACATGCCATTGGTCCTTCTGGAAGGTCCTGAAAGGGCAAAACATGCTCAGGTACTGCAGCACTTTCCATTGGTCCTTCTGGAAGGTCCTGAAAGGGCAAAAACTTCAGTAGCAGCTTCCTGTGCTGCAACTATATAAACTGCGCATGACCGCACGGCCATGCGCTAGTATTGTCTTATGTTATGTGCTTTCCGCCAGTGTGGTCACATGTATGTGTGTTCAAGGACCCGGCTGAAATAAGCCCCTAGAATGCTGGCTCCTCTGGCGAGGAGATTGAGTCTGAGTGTATTCAGGGACCCGGCTGAAATAAGCCCCTAGAATGCTGGCTCCTCCGGCGAGGAGTTTTGTGTGTTTGTGTGACCACTGACTGCTCTCTGTTTGGGCAGTTAGCCTGTGCCTCTGTGGAGTCTAACAGGGCACAGTGCTTTCCTTTCACGGCTACTCAGTGAATTAACTGAGTTAGTCTATACCGCCATCTAGCTCCGCCGTTTGCTAGCAGCAGGTACTCCTGCACGGTGGACCCCGGGCTGCGAACGCACCAATATCAATAAACATCTCTATTTACTTGGTGCGTTCCGCTAGCCGTAACAGATATATATATTTAGGATTAGGTTTAAGAAAAAAAACAATTTATTTCTGTTTAATCAGCCATTAATATTCAAATTTCTTCTTAAGTACTAACTTAGAAGGTTTTTCCGATTTTTTGACAAATCTTTATGGTGTTTACAATTAGCCCTCTACAAAGGCATAAAAGATATCATTTGTGTTTTAGTATGCCAACTTTATCAAAAGAGTCTTTGTACCTTGCTGAAAACTACAAAGTACTCTTAATAAAATATATAATGAAACAATAAATTATGCCAGTTGACATTCACGATCTCTAAATGGGAAAATTGTGTTAGGATTTCAGAGAAAAACAATGTTCGTGCCCGGGTTTGTTATAGCAAGTATTCCTAAATCAAACTTCATAAGTTGGTGAAGGCAATAATTTATACCTTCAGTACCCATGTAACACATTTTAATTAATAAGGACTTTGGCACAGCCAGGTAGACGATTCAAAGCAGCGAAGCAATCGTTAAAAATGAAATGATGAAAGACTTTGGAAGAAAAAAGCAGTGCAGTGATCCAAAATTGTATCAATCACATTTAATGAATAATAATTTAGCCTTCTGCCCAAGACAAAAGCCAATGTACAAAATTATCCATCGTGTTCCAAAAGGTTCAATTGCATTTGCTACACATATGAAAAGGTGTATGTTATAGATGTGAAAAAGTAAGAGAAGAGCAAAAAGTGCAACATCTAACAACCAATAATTACCATAACTGCAACAAAAACATTAGGTGAATGTAAACCTTTCATAGAAGGAAGTGTTTCAAAAAAGCGTATATACAGTATGTAAAAAAAATATATTTTTTAAAATTATCAATCCAATAAAAACAGAAGAAAGGTACAGAAAAAGGAAAGAGGATCCTGAGTCTCTGATCTACATGTGCCTGTCATGTCGCTCGGCTCCGTTTCATTGCTTGGCGGCGTCACTAGTCACATGATCGGAGCTGGGATTCCTCATTTTCATTATGCGCCGTATCTAGCTTACGCATGCGCCGCTGTAGCCAGCAACTGTTGACGCCAATAACACATGATTTTCTGATAGGATGAATGCGGTATTTAAGCCCACACACCCCCTGCCTTAGAAACCTCCAAAGAAGCAGGGCGAAACGTATGCGTCGGGACCATGTTTAATCTTTCCAACACTGCATATAACTTCAGGCAACAAACTCTAAACAGTACCATGCCATTACTAACATGCTGCCTTCATACATAGAGTGTAATTTACCTCCAGTTTGCCTTCCTTTATGCATTTAAACCATTTAATTGGTAATGATATAGATAGGAATGGGGTTTCTATTGCCTCTAAATGTATTGGTCCTCAGGGCATCTAAAACTATTTAATAGGTAATGATATAGATAGGAATGGGGTTTCTATTGCCTCTAAATGTATTGGTCCTCAGGGCATCTAAAACTATTTAATAGGTAATGATATAGATAGGAATGGGGTTTCTATTGCCTCTAAATGTATTGGTCCTCAGGGCATCTAAAACTATTTAATAGGTAATGATATACAGTAGATAGGAAAGGGGTTTCTATTGCATCTATATGTATTGGTCGTCAGGGCTTTGTGCACTATAGTTGATACACAAAGTTCCGTACTATCAAAAATGTATATGCACATTTAAAAAAAAATAATCAGTATCATAGCATTTTTTGCACTTCACTTTGATTTTCAAAGCCATTTTATGTACCCTGTTAGTACTTTCTATTTATTTCATATGGTATGGCACCAAAAGACATGACTCAATTACTAGTTAAATAGATATTCTTAAGGTTAAGTGCAATAGAGACTATTCAGTAAGTTGTATTGATTTTTCATTTTTTCATTTTTTAAGTACTTTGAACCCAGAATTATTTTTGGTATAATCATGTCTATTTGATGCACTATAAAAAGTTTGAAATACTTACCTGCTGCAAAACTTATTTGTATACTCTGGTCGCTCTATCTTCATCCTTTTTCTGTACCTTTGTTCTGTTTTTATTAGATTGATAATTTAAAAAAAGTATATAGTTAAAATAATATTTTTATTAAAATGTTTTTTTTTTAAAGTATATATTTAAAAAAATATATTTTTATTGAAACACTTCCTTCTACCAAAGGTTTACATTCACCTAAGGTTTTTGTTGAAATTCAGTTAATTTTTGAGAAGTGGGCTTACCCTTAAATATGTTTTTTTTTGTATCATTAGGATGTTAAGTTAAACTAACATTAATTACCATAAGTATATTAATGGTGGCAAACAGTGAACCGTTTGCCTTTATTGGGGTCATGGTTTTTTGGTATTGTTGGTTTTCCTTCTACACTTTTTAGGGCAGCTTTCTTACAGATTGCACAGTGAACCATTTCATTTCCCAAATTGGCCACCAATGGAGAGGCATGGATCCAGACTTGTCCGTCAGCCTCATCCAATTAAAAAACATTTCACATTTCACATCGGAAAGTTGTTTTCCAATTGGGGGAGACTGATGGACAGGACTGATGACACGCTCCTCCACTTCTGTTTTGAGAGTTTTGCATCCTGTAGGAAAAGCTCCACTAGGAAAAGCTGACACAAAAGTGACACAAAACCATGACTCCATCACATTTCTCCGGCATTACCTACTTATTTGGTGGTGCCCGGTCACTTTCTCTCTTTATGTGCTAGATATTTACTGTTTGGAACTAATGGTTCGGATGCTTTACTTCTAATGTCTTGGAGGATATTCTGATACCTGGCTACTAAAACAGCTCTAATTGGCTCCTAAAATCTAAAATTATTGCTTCATCTAAACATGCTTTACTTTATTTCACGCATTCTCATTACATTCACAATCATTATGGTTGTCCTTGGAAACAGTCAGCGGAATAGTTGCCTATAACCACTAAACACCCCCATGTAAATTAGATATCAGTGGCATTAATGACAGTTCGGCCGAGATCTATCTCTCATGACACCTTCATACACAGGAATGCTTGGCTCAGCCGTGGGTTTCTTTGCTCTCCCCTGGATAGAGCTGGTAACCCCCATTGGTAAATTCCCTTCTATGTGTCTTGCCATATGCAATATCTATATTATCTATGCCAATTGCATTACGAAGGGGGCATTGATGAAATACAGTGATATTGAGCATTCAGGTCACTTCAGGATGCTCATTTGAAAAGCTAAATCGCAATAATTTCATTTTGACCTATGAAGACTGTTTTACTGTCCATTTCTTTTTGGTTGTTGGTTACAAAACCTTCATTTCTTGATGTGCAACATTCCATTGTTTCATTTATTTCAGCTTTACCATAGAATTGCTGCTTTAGCAAATCACTTGATGATACACTGAGTATGACTAACTGGCTGAAAATCTGCCCTCAACCCCAGGCGATCATAATAGTCCATATAAGTTATACAAACCGACTTCCCACATATCTGAATATCATTTTCACTATGAACATAGATGTACTTGTTAGATCACACAGCCCATGCCTTTATTTTATTCAAAAGATAAACTCACCGGCCAGGAGTATTTTTCGGCAAAGTCCTCAGTAAACACGTCTAACACATTTAGACTCAGGAACGGTTTATCAAACATTTGCTGCTGATTAGCAAGGGATTACTGAGGACATGGCTAAGCCCGGAGCCAGCAGACAGAATGGAAACGTTACTACTGATGTAAACAAAAGGAAAATTGTGCCAAGACCACCAATACTACGCTCCTGCTACAATGAATGTTATTTCACTTCACAGTCCCAGATTCCGCAGTATGGCTTCACAAATATTCCTACAGATGGCACATTAAAAAACATTCTTGACAGCTAGTGAAACCAGCTCCATTTTTATAAGAATTCAGACTCAAATTTCAATTAAAATTAAAATCGGAAAATGTGTGGCAAAATAAGGAAGCAATGATCAGAATTTTAACAAGCTATAGGAATGTTTTAAATACTTGAACCAGCATATACCAGAAAAATACTTAAATAATAAAAAAAAATATTTTTATTGCTCCTCTGTGATGTCTTGGATTTGATTTTTTTTCATCACTTATCCATTAGAGATCGGGTGATCTCCATGCATTATTGTGCATACGAAAAGGGAAGTCCCATACATCCACATAAGATGGTACTGCTGAAATTTGGCTGACATTTAAAGAATCACTCCCATCAAAGTTTATATCCTCTTAATATATTGCAATCATCATATTATATACCGCTGTGTACTTACAATTGCTCATTTTGCTCTTCTACCCATCTATTTCTTCTCTTTTCCATTAGGTCTATGACATCATGTGACTAAAAACTGACTAGCTGAATCCTTCTAAGCTCTATGTACAAAAAGGAGGTCAGTTTTTTCCTGTATGACTCATCAGTCACTGCAAAAGTCAATGGCATGGGGAGGAGTGGAGGAGCTGGGTCAGGAGTTGAAAATGGGAATGATTTCGGTAGCGATAAAAGACTTCCTGTTTATATATAAAACAGAGAAAAGAGAATAATTAGCAGGGTAGTAAGGCAAAATGAGCAATTGTAAGTACACATTGCTATATAATATGATGATTGCAATATATTAAGGGAATAAAAACTTTGATAGGAGAGCTTCTTTAATGTTTTACAATTTGTCAGAAAAGAACAAGACAAGGGCTTAAATTTTCATTTCAGGCTGTCAGGAAATACTGAGAGCTTTAGTTTTATAGCAGCCCAAAGGCCATTGGTTGGAAAACTCGCTTATTAGAAGAAATTTGAAGGAGGAAGAAAGATAGGAACACTTTGATCAATTAAAATATATAAGTATCTGCTAAAACCCCAGAAATCATCATTCAAGCTTCATGCTGATGTACATTTTCCCTACAGTAACCACTGCAAAGGTAAATGTAATATTACATGGTGCATCTAATGGTGGACAACAAAGCAAGCTAAATCCTTCAGAATAGACCTTTTCTTTAATCCTATAAATCCATTTTCCCTAGTTTAGACTCATTTTCTCCATTGTAACACGGGCATAATTTAACACTGTATCATGACCCTAACCTCTGGATCAAACTCATGTTCTTATGGATCCAAAAGGAGCCTGGACATTTCAGTAGTGTGGAGACATGTTCAATGCATTGGGAAAAATGCATCTGGTTGTATTGTGATTTGCTGCTATTTTGCAATTCAGTAATTAACCTACCGTAATTGTTTTAATAGGTGAAACACGTAAAAATGCCAAATATTGCATCACAAAATCATATTGCAAAAATCAGCTGCTTCACCTCAACCAATGTGTGACTTTCACTCCAATTGGAATAGTCAGTGAATCAATGTGTGATTATGCTCTTAAATGAAATTTAAGTGTATTTTCAGGTGTGCAGTTATTTTAGGCAAAACTAGAATGAAAGGGAAAAGGAAGAATTTAGTCTTCTCTTTTCTGCTAGATCCACTTTTTGCTTAAAAAATAAAGGGGCATCAAAACACTTACCGCTTAAAGAATTGTCCATTCCTCTTGAAAACATGAAAATCCCATGGACTCATGTAAGACTTCATAATGTCCTACCCAATGCACCTTGCATGAATATTCTAATTAGATAGCTCTGCTTACATAAAGCCTTATGTGTGTATATATACAGCAAAGGAAATAATTATTTGATCCCTTGCTGACTTTGTAAGTTTGCCCACTGACAAAGACATGAACAGTCTATAATTTTAAGGGTAGGTGAATTTTAACATTGAGAGACAGAATATCAAAAATAAAATCCAGAAAATCACGTTGCATAAATTATATAAATTTATTTGCATTTTGCAGTGAGAAATAAGTATTTCATCCCTCTGGCAGAGCAAAGTACTGCAGTGCGCAGGCACCGGGAAAGGTCAGAGAGGCCCGGCACCTGCGCACTGCAGTGTACTTTGCTCTGCCCTCAACAGGGCAGACAAAGTATGCCTGCATCGGAGCTGCAGCATGAAGACAAGAAGAGGATGTCATCGTAAGAAGATGGAGGCCCCGAACCGGACAGCGAAGCCTATCGGATCGGACCGCTCGCCCAGGTGAGTATAATCTAACCTCTTTTTCTCATCTTTCAGGTTACATCGGGGGCTTATCTACAGCATTCCAGAATACTGTAGATAAGCCCCTGATGCCAGTGGGCTTAGCTTACCTTCGATTTTGGGGGTGACAGGTTCCCTTTAAGGGAACTGGTGGACTGCAATACCAAGATAGGCTATTAAACTTGGGGTGATTCAGTTTGGAAAAATGGAGGCTTAGGGGCGAAAAATGGAGGTTTAGGGGCGATACAATTTACAAATATATGAGGGGTCATCTTTTTACACATATGCCAGTGACAGGGACAGGGGGCATCCTCTACGTCTCGAGGAAGGAAAGGTTTAATCATAATCAGAGATGCAGATTCTTTACTGTGAGAGCAGAGAGACTATGGATTTCTCTACCACAATGTGTTGTAATGGTTAATTCACTAAAAAAGTACAAAGAGGGTATGGATGCATTTCTTGTAAAATATATTATTACAGGTTATGAGTATTAGATTCTGGGATGGGACATTGATCCGGGGATCTAGCCTGGATATGGTATTAGGCAGATTCTCCAAGCCTCAGGTCTGGGTGAGCACACGGACCCCAGGCATTGATGTAGCAAGCAGGAATGCACGTGGGCGGCGAGGAATCTCAGGAGCAGCAGGGCAGATAAAGTGAAACCCAGGAGGGATGAATGCTAGCATAAACACAAAAAGCACAGATTGTGGAGCACAGCAAACATAGGACTAGAGTCTCAATCCCAGGACACAGGTATGAGTCTTAATGGGCCTTAAGTAGGTCTAGGGAGATTATGTCATTGATTCACAGCAGGACACTTGTAAAAGCCATCATGGAGCTCAACAGAGGGCAGCTGTCCCAGGGGAAGGAGGTGAAACCACGGAAACATCCCAGAAAACAGTCAGTAAGGAATTTTTCCCATAATATGTGGCAAATGGCATTTGCATCATGAGATTTTTGCCTCCTCTTGTTAAACATGTTAGTGTATAGGTTGAGCTCCAAGGACTTGTGTCTTTTTTTACCCATAAAACTATGAAATTATGAAATATATCAATAAATGGAATAACTACACAAAATACATTATTTTGGCTGTCAAAATGGCCACAGCTTTATTTAAATCACAGGATTAAAACAATCACAGTAGGAGTCAGGTGAAGTGCTAGTACATTGGAATTCACAAGTACTGTGATACCCCCAGCTGTCTGACATACAGCACCAGGACACACAGCCATAAAGGGGCGGCACACACTGGCTTGCCATTCAAGCAGTGTCAGTAAACTTTCAGAGCACCAATGACCTTATTATCCTCACTTCTGTGATTAACCACCATGCCTGCCCTGATTGACATTACCATTACAATGTCCTCGAGGCTAGCCACCAAAGCCTATCCTGTTCATCATCATGAGGTTTTACATCCTCTATTTGTTAAAATGAGTCCACTTTAACTTGTCTGCAACTTCCACCTGACTCCTAAACTGCAAAGCTGTGATGTGTTATAAATTCCAAGCCTCATATGGTTGATTGTGACTTGTAGGATCGCTACTTCCAACAGGTGGCGCTATAAAGTTTAAGTCCTCTTTTTCTCAGAAGAGGCTATTTGCATATTATAAGTCTCATATGACACTTTTAGCCATTTTTTTTTTTATAAATTAAACATCTATTTCACGTCATTACATTTATAAAATAGATGCCCCTGCAAAAGCATTAAGGGGTCTAAACTTGGTAAACCTCTGACTCACAAACAGTCATCCTACAACACTCAGGAGAGGAAAAACCCTTGTGGAGGAAACCTCTAGGGAACCATGGCTGAAAGATTGCCCTTCCCTTGGGCATGGAAGGTTGATTCTAATGTTAACTCTTTATAGCCATGAAAAAAATTGGACCTGGTGCAGAATATAAAATGGCTAATTAAACAAATACAATAAAGCATTCATCATTATACAAGTAATGGTTAAATAAAGCATTGTAGGATAGTGATAATAACAGGGTGAAAGAGTGGGTGATGTTTCCTCCAGTTTTCCGGTGAGAGAAAGAGGGAGAGAGATAGACAGAGAGTTACCTCCTTCTTTTTAAGCCCCACCCTCCTCACAGAAACACACCAGGCACAGACATACTGTGCTCCATCCTCATAAAGCAACATTATTGTTAATAAAAGTCTTCAAAGCTATACAAACAAAACTGCAGGTGTTAAAGGCCCACGCCTCTCAAAGTCATGTCCCCCTCTGCTTAGTGCTTCGGGGGGTTTCTTTAATCTCCGTGGCTGCATCTTCCTTCTGGGGAGATGAGGGATGAGCAATTAGCAACTGCTCAATCCATGTTCTAGGAATCTAATAGCAGAATTCTCTGCGCTTCCTAAGAAGATACACACACTCAGCCAGGCCAGGCTTGCATGTATATGGCTGGTTCAGGAAAGCTGGAATCTTTTATCAAGTTATCTATATACATAATTGTCTAAGGGGTACTTCCATCTGTCTGTCTGTCCTTCTGTCACGGATATTCATTGGTCCTGGCCTCTGTCTATCATGGAAATCCAAGTCGCTGATTGTACGCCGCAAAACAGCCACGACCAATCAGCGACGGGCACAGTCCGGAAGAAAATGGCCGCTCCATACTCCCCGCAGTCAGTGGCCGGCGCCCGCTCCCCGCAGTCACTGTCCCTGGCGCTCCGCAGTCAGTCCCCAGCGCTTCCCTCCCCGCAGTCAGTGGCCGGCGCCCGCTCCCCGCACTGTGTCCTCGGCGCTCCGCTCCCCGCCCTGTGTCCCCGGCACTCCGCTCCCAGTAGTCAGTGTCCCCGGCGCTCCACTCCCCGCACTGTGTCCCCGGTGCTCCGCTCCTCGCGCTGTGTCCCCGGCGCTCCGCTCCCCACACGCTCCATACTCCCCTTCCGGTCACCGCTAACACAGGGTTAATGCTGGCGGTAACGCATTCCATTACCGCCACTATTAACCCTGTGTGTCCCCAACCTTTTACTATTGATACTGCCTATGCGGCATCAATAGTAAAAGAAAGTAACGTTACAAATAGTGCAAAAAAACTGCTCCTCCTCCGTTGTCCGCTGAGCCGCTGCCGCCAGCCGCCATCTTCCTTTGCCACCGATGCTTTGCAAAATTACCCATAAGACCTAGTGGTCTCGCGAGACCGCTAAGTCATATGGGTAATTTCGCGAAGCATCCTGGGAACGCAAGATGGCGGCAGCCGCGCGCCCATCTGCACAGGACCCCAGCAGGCGGAGAGACAGGACGCAGAGGAGCAGCGACGAGAATGGTGAGTATGTTCCACTACAAGGGGCCCTCGGATCGTGAGGTGAGTATGTTTATTTTGTATTTTTTGAACCTGTGACATACGTTGCTCGGGAATAGAGTACGTCACTGTGCAATATCCTATGTGGCTCTGTGCTGTATACTACAAGGCTGGGCAATATACTACGTCGCTGTGCCATATACTACATGGCTGGGCAATATACTACGTGGCTCTGTGCTGTATACTACGTGGCTGGGCAATATACTACGTAAATAGCCAATATACTACGTGGCTGGGCAATATACTACGTGACTGGGCAATAAACTACGTGGCTGTGCAATATACTACGTGACTGGGCAATATACTACGTGGCTGAGCAATATACTACGTGACTGGCCAATATACTACGTGGCTGGGCAATATACTATGTCGATGGGCAATATACTTCGTGGCTGTACAATATACTACATGGACATGCATACCTGACGCGTTAGAATCGGGCCACCATCTAGTCTAATACAGTGGGGCAAAAAAGTATTTAGTCAGTCAGCAATAGTGCAAGTTTCACCACTTAAAAAGATGAGAGGCGTCTGTAATTTACATCATAGGTAGACCTCAACTATGGGAGACAAACTGAGAAAAAAAATCCAGAAAATCACATTGTCTGTTTTTTTAACATTTTATTTGCATATTATGGTGGAAAATAAGTATTTGGTCAGAAACAAACAATCAAGATTTCTGGCTCTCACAGACCTGTAACTTCTTCTTTAAGAGTCTCCTCTTTCCTCCACTCATTACCTGTAGTAATGGCACCTGTTTAAACTTGTTATCAATATAAAAAGACACCTGTGCACACCCTCAAACAGTCTGACTCCAAACTCCACTATGGTGAAGACCAAAGAGCTGTCAAAGGACACCAGAAACAAAATTGTAGCCCTGCGCCAGGCTGGGAAGACTGAATCTGCAATAGCCAACCAGCTTGGAGTGAAGAAATCAACAGTGGGAGCAATAATTAGAAAATGGAAGACATACAAGACCACTGATAATCTCCCTCGATCTGGGGCTCCACGCAAAATCCCACCCCGTGGGGTCAGAATGATCACAAGAACGGTGAGCAAAAATCCCAGAACCACGCGGGGGGACCTAGTGAATGAACTGCAGAGAGCTGGGACCAATGTAACAAGGCCTACCATAAGTAACACACTACGCCACCATGGACTCAGATCCTGCAGTGCCAGACGTGTCCCACTGCTTAAGCCAGTACATGTCCGGGCCCGTCTTAAGTTTGCTAGAGAGCATTTGGATGATCCAGAGGAGTTTTGGGAGAATGTCCTATGGTCTGATGAAACCAAACTGGAACTGTTTGGTAGAAACACAACTTGTCGTGTTTGGAGGAAAAAGAATACTGAGTTGCATCCATCAAACACCATACCTACTGTAAAGCATGGTGGTGGAAACATCATGCTTTGGGGCTGTTTCTCTGCAAAGGGGCCAGGACGACTGATCCGGGTACATGAAAGAATGAATGGGGCCATGTATCGTGAGATTTTGAGTGCAAACCTCCTTCCATCAGCAAGGGCATTGAAGATGAAACGTGGCTGGGTCTTTCAACATGACAATGATCCAAAGCACACCGCCAGGGCAATGAAGGAGTGGCTTCGTAAGAAGCATTTCAAGGTCCTGGAGTGGCCTAGCCAGTCTCCAGATCTCAACCCTATAGAAAACCTTTGGAGGGAGTTGAAAGTCCGTGTTGCCAAGCAAAAAGCCAAAAACATCACTGCTCTAGAGGAGAGCTGTATGGAGGAATGGGCCAACATACCAACAACAGAGTGTGGCAACCTTGTGAAGACTTACAGAAAACGTTTGACCTCTGTCATTGCCAACAAAGGATATATTACAAAGTATTGAGATGAAATTTTGTTTCTGACCAAATACTTATTTTCCACCATAATATGCAAATAAAATGTTAAAAAAACAGACAATGTGATTTTCTGGATTTTTTTTTCTCAGTTTGTCTCCCATAGTTGAGGTCTACCTATGATGTAAATTACAGACGCCTCTCATCTTTTTAAGTGGTGGAACTTGCACTATTGCTGACTGACTAAATACTTTTTTGCCCCACTGTATATATGGCCAGCCTAATTCTGAATGCTGTCTACAGTCGTATCCCTTGTGGGCAATCCTCTGTG
This sequence comes from Ranitomeya imitator, assembly GCF_032444005.1. Taxonomy (NCBI): domain Eukaryota; kingdom Metazoa; phylum Chordata; class Amphibia; order Anura; family Dendrobatidae; genus Ranitomeya; species Ranitomeya imitator. The sequence goes on from NC_091286.1 coordinate 129,199,192, forward strand.
AGATACATACATCCACAGCATAATCCTCTCTCATACACATACTGAAGCTTACTGTACCATATCGGCACCTGGATTCCAGACAAAACCAATTCTGCATTATTATGCCTAGTGGTATGTTCAGGGGGTGCAGCATGACATAGAGAATGAAAAAATGCTAAAGGGATATTATCTATATATCATATACCACGCCCTTAGGTCAGACACTAAACATAACACAATTATGTCCAGAGTGTCCCTTTACATTAAACAGGATTTGCCTAGACTGGATTCAACACACAGCCACATATTTATTTCCTATTCAATTAATGCAATAAATTGAAGCAAAAATGTTTTATTATGCTGTTCTGGTAGAACTGAAATCTATTATTGTTCTTTTTTACATGACAGATGTATTGCATTGAAGTAAATTTGTGATTATTACTCAACAAACCGGAAAAAGATATAAAAAAGCCTATCAAACAATACATAAAAAGAAATTCTCTTTTTAAACTTTGGTCAGAACAATAGTTCCTCCTCTGAGTCCTGTGGGACCTCTAAACATTGTTGAGGATGTTTTGACTTCAACTAGGTGGATACATTTATTTAGGTTAAAGAGGTATTCATATCTTAGAATGTAATGGTATTTCACTGGGATATGCCGCACTTAATGATCATTGAAGATGTGACCTCGGGGACAAACACCAATTCTGAGAATAAAGGAGCTGCAGCATTGCTTGCCCTCCATGGTTTTATCTCTGCACAGGGGGGTCCTAACCACCAGCTGCAGCATGTCTCCATGTAAATGAATGTTGTCAGCTATAATTCCCTATACAGCTGCTGTGCAGAGAAACACAGTTAGGGGGCCGCAGTGATGCTTCAGGTCTACAAGCCCTTCATTCTCAGATTCGGGATCCTTCTCAAGAACAGAATTTTGGGTGCCTCAGGGAAGAAGATTGTAATAGATTTTGCATAAATTAGTAGATTCATAAATAAGTAACTAATAAAATATTTGAATATGTTTTTTTTCTAAGGCTACTTTCACACTAGCATCGGATTCGGCCCGTCGCAATGCATCGGGCCGAGATTCCGACGCTAGCGTTTGATGCGCTGCACAACAGAGGCAGCGGATGCATTTCTCCGGCGCATCCGCTGCCCCATTGTGAGGTGCGGGGAGGTGGGGGCGGAGTTCCGGCCGCGCATGCGCGGTCGGAAAAAGCGGTCCTTCGGCAGCAAAAAACGTTACATTTAACGTTTTTTGCTCCCGGCGGTCCGCCAAAACACGGCGCAACCGTCGCACGACGGTTTGAGACGTGTGTCAATACGTCGGAATGTGTCGGTAATGTTACTCTATGGGGCAAAAACGCATCCTGCAAACAACTTTGCAGGATGCATTTTTTCCCCTAAACGACGCATTGCGACGTATTGAAAACAATGCTAGTGTGAAAGTAGCCTTAAATCAGACAACTCCTGCACTCCAGAGAAAAAAAAAAAGTATTTTGCTCCATTTGTATTGGACATCAGGTAAATTGTTATGCAGACAAACTCCTACTGATCGATAAATTCCTGAATTATCAGCTGCGATAAGATCTGTAGATGCAGGATATTTTGATCCAATATTTGCCAACAGTCTTGAATTTGCCAGAAAGGTCCTGCTTTTACAGATAGTGTTTCATACTAGTGTTTGGCAGGGCTGCGGACAAATGCCTTCTTCCTCCGTGAAGCCCCACCCACTGCTGCGCCTCTTCCTTCAGCTCCGTCTACGTCTGCATGCGTCCTGCGTACCCTATCTTTAACACTGGGTACGCAGGCCATGCGGATGAGTGCAGATGCCACTGCATGCCTCGTTTTGAAGCTGCGCTGACCGCAACAAAATCCTAACATGTTGCGTTTGATGCAGGTCAGCTCAGAGTCAAGGCATCCGCATACATCCACATGGCCTGCATACCCAATATTAAAGATAGGATACGCAGGACGCATACCAATGCAGGCTGAGCTGAAGGAAGAGGGTGTGGCTTAACAGATGAACTACGCAACCCTCCGCAAAGCCCTCATCCGCAAATGTGAAACCAAGTCCTGCTTGAACATGGGTAGCCCTAATCAGTTTGAAGCATTTCTGGGTGAGATTGGGCAACACCAAGTTGGTAAGTATGGAAAAGTAGAGTAAGAATCCAGAATGTGGTGCAGAGGTGTGATGATCTGTAGCGGAAAGTTGTCTCTAGAAAATCAAAGGCCTAGCAGATGGAAGAGAGGCTGATGCCAAGGGTAATGCCCACTGAGTGTGGAGCCAAGGCCTAGCAGGTGGGAGAGGTAGGCTTCTGACCTGATGCCATTAAGATATCTTCTGAAGTGTTATACCCTAAAAAGCAGAGATGTCATTGAGAGTAAGCCAGATGCTTAAAGCCTGTGCTATGAACCTCACTCTTAGAGATGAATGGGATGATCAGACAAAGCTAGAGAAATGGCAGGAATAATATGATGTGGCTTCACTAAGAGCATCAGCTGGAGAACATATGGGAGCTGTGAAGAAGATAGTGAATAAAAGTCTTAGGCTAAGTTCACACTAGGCATTTTTGTTAATTTTTGATGCTTATTTATGCTAATTTTCAGCTTTTTTTTACAATACTAGCAAAGCCTATGAGATTTCAGAAATCTCATGCACACACATTGTTTTTTTTGTCAACAGTATTTTGTGCTTTGCATGTTTTATGGACATAGAGCATGTCACTTTTTTCAGTGTTTTTTTAAGCGCTTTTCACTCATTGAAGGCAAGAAAGAAGCAAGTACAGCAATATATGAAACCCATTTATTTTCAAATTTTTTCCAGGTTTACCATCTTGTCTTTCTCACCTGAGATGGCAGTTTGAATTAGTACAGTTTGATTAAATTAGTGATTCATAAAAAATCACAAAGGTGTGAGATTAAACAATGCCTGTGGCTGACCAAGGTGTGAGATTGAACAATTCATGAGCAATTTAATGGCTGACCAAAGTATGAAAGTTAAACAGTGTCCCACAAACTCAATGCACTGCCAGTGTCTTAGGTAAATTATTCCAGACCAATTCACCTTCCCCAGTTGTTACATTTGTGTATTTTTTTCATGAACATATGTCTTGTATTGGTGACCTGTGTTCATGGTCCTACTATGGAAGCAAAGCTGAACTTTGGGATCCTGAAAAACGCAGCAAAAGACACACCAAAAACTGCACCAAAAATGTGATTTTGATGCTGCTTCTTTTCTGCCAAGAGTGCAGGTTTTGCTGCAGAAAAAAACTCAGCAAAAACAGCAAGTGTGAATTTAGCCTTAAGGCGCACTCTGGGAACTGTTATATAGTCCTTGAGATGCAGCATCCTCATGTTAAGAGATTGTAACCATAAGCATTGAAACCCTGTAAATATGTTTTTTAGACTGCTGAGCTCTTTATTTAAGCTTTCCTTTGAGGTGGAAATGTTAAAGGGAATCTGTCAGGTCAGACAACGCTCTTAACCTGGTTAATAGTGTTATGAAGGTGCCTGGCCGCCATACTGAAGTCCGGCACCAGAGAGAAAATTAACTTTTTTTCTCCCTGGAGCCGCCGGCTTTCAGTCATGCAGGCGTGAAATTAAATAGTATGGCCAAACAATGTCTGAGAAACAGGCGCCCAGCCACAATCAGCCATACTGCCCTATTTCTATCTTATGTCTATAATAAGCTTTTGACCTTAGGCCGGGGTCACACTTGCGAGAAACTCGCACGAGTCTCGCACCTCAGTAGCCAGCACTGCCACCGGCACTCAGACTGGAGCGTTCAGCTGCATACAAATACATGCAGCCACACACTATGTTCTCAACTGACAGCGTCAGTGATGGGTATTGAGGTGCAAGACTCGTGTGAGTTTCTTGCAAGTGTGACCACGGCCTTACTGTGATACCAAAAGTATACTGGATAACAGAGAACAATGAGTACTTTAAAATGAGTCCGTCACCTCCAAAATTAATTTTAATGAGCTTTACAGTACTGTAGAGGACTTAGCCCTAGAACAATCGTACAAGCTCTCTACCTGTTATTGAAGAGGCCTTTGTGCCCCCTTGGCGTGGCCAAGAGTTTGGTGCACCATTATGGCTCCTCATTCACATATTGTGGCTTTTCTCCCTCTTCTGATCGACAGTGATAGCTTCTCAGAGCATCTCAATGCTGCCGACGAGTGTGGCTACTCGGGTCCTCCCTGTCTGCATTCTTTTGATGCCGAGCGTATTAGTATAGCAAGTGGCATATGAAGGAAGAAGGCAGGGAAGTGAGCAATGTCAATCAGAAGCAGGGGAAGGGCCTCAGCATGCAAATGAGGAGACGTAACAGTGCACCAAACTCTCGGCCACACCAAGGGGGCACCAAAAGCACCTAAGTAACAGGTACATTGTTAGTATGTTATAGGGGTTAAGTCTCCTACAACACTGTATACTCAATTTAAAATGCATTTTGGGTGTGGAAGACCCCCTTTAAGGCCGGCGTCAGAAAATCGGGACGAGATCTGAATCTGAGCATGCGCCGCCCCCAGCGGCCATTTTCCCGGAGGCCACCGCATTGCAGCAATGGAGCTGTCGAGGCCTCCGGGCTTTGAGGAAGTGCTGGAGGAGCCGTGACGTCATGGAAGGTCCTTCTCGCATAGCATACTTGGCACTGGAACCTGCCGCTTGCACTGCCGAGGACAGCACGCCACGTCGGAGGGTGAGAATAACCTTTTTTTTCATTATTATTATTTTTAACATTAGATCATTTTATTATTGATGCTGCATACGCAGCATCAATAGTAAAAAGTTGGTCACAAAGGGTTAATAGCTGCATTAATGGAGTGCGTTACACTGCGGCATAATGCGGTTTATTAACGCTGCCATTAACCCTGTGTGAGGACTGACTGGAGGGGAGCAGGTACGGACTGGGGCTGAAATTCAGCCCTGGCATTTGAAACCACACAGGCCCAAGTTGTCCCCGTCCCCAAGAACCAGATGGGATATATTACTAATATTACCCTGGATGGAGGAAAGAAAGATTTACTACAAGACCAATATTTCAAATGATACCCATGGCATGCTGGGGTAAGTGACGGAGTCAGTGACCTTGTGCTTCATCACAACTGTTAACAGTATAGGTGTCCTGAGAACATCGATTCTGTTAACAATGTAGCAGACAAGGCAGCCCACAGCCAGACAGGCCCTTCTGGCATTTGCCAGAATTTCCCAATGGCCAGTCCGGCCCTGGAGGGGAGTATGGACTGCGGGGAGGAAGGAGCGGCTATTTTGCCACCGGACTGTGCCCGTCGCTGATTGGTCGTGGGCGTTTTGCCATGACCAATCAGCGACTTGGATTTCCATGACAGACAGAGGCCGCGACCAATGAATATCCGTGACAGACAGACAGATAGAAAGACAGACAGACAGACGGAAGTGACCCTTAGACAATTAAATAGTAGATATATATAGACTATATATATGTTTTCACGAATATGTGAGACCATGAATCCATTCTATGTCCGTTTTGCAAGCCGGCGAGAAAATCTTGCTGTGCGGATGCCATACAGATTACATACGGAGGTTTACATGCGCAAAATATGCAGTCACACCCTGCCTATGGATGACATACGGATCACTGTTTTGGGATCATTTCTGCGTATTACGCCTGTAAAATATGGACCGTATTTCCCTACGCCTAGTGTGACGCCGACCTAATACTATAAAGTTTACCAGATTCATACAAGTAAATGGATTGGTTTGGATTCAGGCTATCTTATTGTGAAGAGATGCATGGCATGGGTCATTAATTGGGACCACCATTCACCAGCCACAGTAGCAAGAATGCCCGTCTATGCAGATCACAAACATCATGGGGCATACATATGTCATAGATAGGTCCCATTCCCAATAGTAGCCAGTGGAGGGCCAATAATAATGATCCAGCCCAACCACAGATTACAGGAATACCTGCCATGCAATACTACCATTTCTATACATGTTCCTCTATATAACAATTTTTGACATATTCCGTTCTTATATAACATCCTGAGATTGGCACTTGAAACCAAATGATAACTTAATGAATATTAGTAAGTATGATTATAGATGGCTTTAAAGAGTAATCGATGTCTTAATTTTTATTTCAGAAATCAGTAGTACAAGCAACTTTGTAATATATCTTTTCAGAGAAATCTGGTTCTTTCTCCTCATGGATTGATTTTCATTCTTAGTTCATGGGTAAAATCCATATTCAGTGAAGACATACTTTCTCACTAAGACAGGAGATGACAGTTGATTCTTTTAAAATTCTACAGAGAGAGGAGGAGGAGCTAGAGACAGGTTCAAACATTCTCCTGCAAGTTCCATAGAAATTTATGAGCACCAACTGTCATTTTCTAGCTCATTAATGGGAAGTCTGTATTCATTGAAGACATATTTTATCTTAGAAATGAGAAATTGGATAATAAATTATGAGTTCCAGTGGAGGAAGAAACAGACTTGTCTAAGAAAATATAATACAACTCTTACTTTCACATCTACTATTGATCCATAGACTAATAAACAAGATTAAAACAATGGTTCTCTTTAAAGGGGTTGTCTGCTACTTTATCATTGATGACCTATTCTTGGGATACGTCATCAGTGTCTGATCGGTCAGGGTCCAACACCTGGCACTCCTGCAGCTCTTGGTGTTGGCGACTGTGACTGCCGGCCGGAGCTTTTCATGTGCTGAGGTGATCAGTCTTCTGATAGTAGCCGTGGCAGGGCACTGCACATCTGCCTTCTATTGATTTGAATAATTGGATGTGCAGTACCCTGCCGTGGCCACTATCAGTAGACTGAGCAGCTCAGCAATCGAGAACAACTGATCGACGAAGGTACTGGGTGTCGCACCCCGACTGAACATACATTGATGACCTATGCTAAGGATTAGTGATGAGCGAATATACTCGTTACTCGAGATCTCCCGAGCATGCTCGGGTGTCCTCCGAGTATTTGTAAGTGCTCGGAGATTTAGTTTTCATCGCCACAGCTGAATGATTTACAACTGTTAGCCAGCTTGATTACATGTGGGGATTCCCTAGCAACCAGGTAACCCCCACATGTACTCAGCCTGGGTAGTAGCTGTAAATAATTCAGCTGCAGCGATGAAAACTAAATCTCCGAGCACTTACAAATACTCGGAGGACACCCGAGCGTGCTCGGGAAATCTCGAGTAATGAGTATATTCGCTCATCACTACTAAGGATAGGTCATCAATGATAAAGTAGTGGACATTCTCTTTAACCATAACCCCATGACTCTTGAAAAGTGTACTGTAGGTACAATATTTTGAGTACATGACGTAATCGTGTATGCATGAGCGTGAATTTCTATTTTCTACCCTGAATACTGAAATTATAAAGTGACTGCTTCTGCGATCGGTAAGTACAACAATGCAATCCCCACATGACAGCAGACATTTCCTGCTATTAAACGATAAAGAAAAGGCTGCTAATATATTCACTGGGATGAAATAGATAATGGATAATGGTTCATTGAAAGGACTTCATGGTGCACCGTGAATCCAGGCTGATTTAGCTCATATCTTTGACACATTGAAGCCGCCTTTCACACACAAGCAGCACAGACAATAAAAATAAAGTAAGTCCTAATCTTCGCTGGGCAATTGCAGTCATTACTTGTCTTTTAAGCCTTTCGAGGAGCTTTGGATTACATGACTCAGGGTTACTGCAAGCCAACAAGATAACCTAGTCTAATTGGTCTAGTTTCAGGCTGTTATCAATACAGGAAGAAAAACTCAACTTCTGTATAGCTCAATGGTCAGAGCGAGGTTGTGCTTCGTCATAGATTTAAAGCCCTTCTAAAACCCACATTTAGGGCTAATTCAGACGACACTGAACTTTCTCAGATGCAAAAAAAATGGTCCAAGGTTCATCAGTTTTTGATAAGATTTTCATCAGAGTTTGGACTGGGATCATTTTTACCATCTAAGTTTGATCAGAGTTTCATCAGTTTTTCTCCTATGGAAAATAAAATGATGCAGGTTTCTCAAGCGTCTATCAATCTGTTCTATCTGTGAAAACTTGTACCTGAAAAACTGCCATCTGAATGCGTTCTTACACCTGGCATGACACAGACAAAGTACCAAGTATATGATTAGTACTGGGGTCATCAGTGTCATTTACAGCAGAGCTAAGTTTCTCAGATGTAGCAGGACAGAATTTATCTTGCACTGACTTACAATGTGTTATACAACAATGTGATATATACACTATGATTTTACATAGGACTGCAGTTGAAACCTGCTGCATTATCTTAATTCACAAACTTATCGCAATGCCCGAGCAATACAGTTGTGAAACTGGAAATGGCAAATTCCAAAATTCTACATCAGGGAGTCATAAGACGTTGTTTTAAATTCTGAAATTCTGTAACCTTCAGTCATATTTCATCTTTGCTCGCCGCCAAAGAAACTAGGCGTGATCGGTGTTTCTTTACGTATAGAGCTCGGTCTTTGCTACAGAAAATGCAGTGGTAAAGCGTATCGAAATTATTGTACTCCCTATGATTTGCCTGTAAATAGGCTGAGGATTTCCTGTTAGTGCCAAAGAACCCTTTAGTTTCCAGCTGCAGTAGTGGCAGAATACACAGACTGCAGTGGAGCAAGACAGAACCTGTCCATTCAGCCAGACCCAAAAATCTCCCACGTATGTCTCTTCCCGAACGATGATCAATTAGGGCCGGTGACACTTATGTTAATCAGATATCTGCGTTTAAAGAAAACAGATTTACCTTTTTATGTCCAACTCTTTATCCATATAATCCAGAGAAGCCCCAATTTCAAAGTAGAAGAATTAGACAAACTTCTGTGCACCAGGATGTATCTCTGCCATCAGTTGGATTTAAAGAGCCTGTTGATATCCTCAGTGGAGTAATCTCAGCACATGCAGCCCATACACAGCAGACTTATGATTTCAGCACTGTCCAAACACCCAGCATACAGTACCATGCAGCCTCTGTACTGACTCCTGTCCCTCCTCTAAAGCCAGCCCTTCCCTCCCCTGCCGCAGCAGCTGATCCACACAAGAAACCTACCCCTCCTTTTCCTTCCCTTCCACTCCCCAGCCAAAGGGTTGAGGCTGTAGGATATGTCTCTGGAGAACTGCCAATTCAAAGCAGTCAAATTATTTCTCCAGTCCTTGAGGAGTCAAACACTGTTTTCAAGCCGTTCTGCTTAATACAGATGAAATGAACATGTTTTTTTTCTTGTGTCTTTTTTATAGTGGAAAGTTTTGTGTTTTTGGTGATAATTTGTTATATACGCTAGTTATTTTCCTTCTTTATTTAGCAGTGGTGCACAGAGTGGGGCTCGCAAGGTCTCCTGTCCCCAGCGAGGCTCATAATGTTATTTTCCTATTAGTACAATCCACAGCCAATTAACCTCACTATGTTTTGGGCTTGATTCACACGTTCGTACTTAAAGGGAACCTGTCACCCCCAAAATCGAAGATGAGCTAAGCCCACCGTCATAAGGGGTTTATCTGTAATGCTGCAGATAAGCCCCCGATGTATCCTGAAAGATGAGAAAAAGAGGTTAGATTATACTCACCCAGGGGCGGTCCCGCTGCGGTCCCGGGTCTGATTGGGCGTCGAAGATCTGGTCCGGGGCCTCCTATCTTCATAGGTTGAGGGCAGAGCAAAGTACTGCAGTGTGCAGGCGCCGGGAAAGGTCAGAGAGGCCTGGTGCATGCCTATCAGAAGATCGGTGTAATAGATGCGTCTGTGAGACTCGGCCTAAAAAATGCCCGTCAAAAATATGGTGCCAAAGATGCACGTGTCTGTCTAAAGGGCAAAGTGCAACTTGTTAATGACATGCTGAATTAGAGAAAGCAGATCAGTGTTGGAGTAAAACCAAACAAACTGATGGGTGTTTGTGAAATAAAGATTATTATTATTATTATTAAAAAGAACATGTCACCCCCAAAATCGTATATGAGCTAAGCCCACCCGCATCAGGGGCTTATCTACAGCATTCTGTAATGCTGTAGATAAGCCCCCGATGTACCCTGAAAGATGAGAAAAAGAGGTTATATTATACTCACCTGGGCAAGCAGTCCGGTACGATGGGCGTTGCGGTCTGGTCCGGCGCCTCCCATCTTCATAGGAGGGCATCCTCTTCTTGTCTTCACGCTGCGGCTCTGGCGCAGGCGTACTTTGTCTGCCCTGTTGAGGGCAGAGCAAAGTACTGCAGTGCGCAGGCGTCGGACCTCTCTGACCTTTCCCAGAGCCGCGGCGTGAAGACAAGAAGAGGACGTCATCCTATGATGATAGGAGGCCCCGGACCGGACAGCGAGCCCATCTGACCCGGACCGCAGCGGGACCGCCCCTGGGTGAGTATAATCTAACCTCTTTTTCTCATCATTCAGGATACATCGGGGGCTTAGCTACAGCATTACAGAATGCTGTAGATAAGCCCCTGATGATGGTGGGCTTCGATTTTGGGGGTGACAGGTTCCCTTTAAGCAAGCCAGTGAAAAAAATGGAACCAGTTGCATCAGTGTTTTGCATCTTTGTGTCATTTTTTATCATCAGAGTGTCATCCGTGTTTCTGTTTTTACCCTCAGTGTGTTATCTTTGTGTCCTTTGCTACCATCAGTGTGTCATCCGTGTTTCTGTTTTTTACCATCGGTGTGTCATCCATGTATCTGTTTTTACCATCAGTGTGTCATCCGTGTGTCCATTTTTACCATCAGTGTGCCATCCGTGTTTCCGTTTTTATCATCAGTGTGTCATCAGTGTCCATTTTCACCATCAGGGTTTCATCCGTGTGTATTTTTACAATCAGTGTCCATTTTGACCATGACCATCAGTGTGTCATCCGTGTGTCCGTTTTTACCATCAGTGTGTCATCCGTGTGTCCATTTTTAAAAATTGCATGTCTTTTTGCTAATGTATTGTTGTTTTCTTTTTCCAGTCCCGGAGTACTGCGGGTGGTGCAGCACCCCAGGTTCCTGGTCGTTGCAGTAATGTCATTCTTCCACCAGGGGGAGTGATGTTACGTCTGAGGGCAATAAAGGAGATCTCTTTGTCAGGTATCACAAACCACACAACACACTTTACTCTCCAGTCCACCAGGGGGAGCTATGCTCCTATTTATTAGGGCACTCTTCACAATTAGGTAAAACTGGTGGTCTGGATAGGAAGTTAGACAGAAGCTGTCTGGGCTTCACCCAGTGAGCTGCTATCTGAGCTCCGCTCAGGTAGTTGGTCCCTGACAGGGGTGGGATCCTTTCAGAGGCCTAGACAGAAGGCCACGGAGCTGCGACTGCCTACCGATGTGGCAGCATCCTAAGAAAGAGACAAGAACAGCGAATTGTATTGTAGAGGGTGAGAAATGAAGTCATAGCAAAAGGAGGGGAAACCAGAAGGAGTTCGGCCCTGTACAGGCTGCCTCCTTCTGAGGCGCAGGATCCGGTAGCCGGAACACCGAGGGAGCAATCGTCTCCATGCCTTGCTCCAGAGACCGGCAGGACAGCTAATTCCATGTTACCTGCCCGACCTATACCCAGGAGGCACGGTGGCAACTTGTGGGGGCTGGGGCGTGCTAGAGTCCCTGTAAAAAGCCTCAGGCCATCAGTCATACGGGTTCGTTCCTATCCATCTGGGGGACAGAGAGAGAGACATAACATCTACAACAGTTGTGAGGACCTTACCGAGAAGCTTAGCAGGAGGGGACTACAACACCCAGGCGCTAGAGGAAGGCTACTGATTTCCACCTGGATAACAGGACTCTGGATTTGCCTTCAGACCAGCTGGACTCTGCCTACCCTGTGATCTGGTGCTCTGGACTGTGGATGCTGAAGTCTTCAGTAAAGGTAAAGAGACTGCAACCTTGTGTCCTTGTTCTTCACTGTGCCTCACACCATCCACCATCTACACACTGGGAAGCCCTGGGGACATACTTCACCTGTGGGAAGGTATACCATCTAGTTGCCATAACATCACCCCCTTTGAAGACCTTTCCCCCCATTTACAGCGGATGTCCCTAGGGCCACGGACCGGGTCAGCCACCGTGACATCCCCCTTGAGAACTGAAGGGCCCGGTACCGAGTACCCCAGTGCCCTACGGGGGCAATCCACATCCATGTGTCCATTTTACCATGAATGTGTAAGGGGGACGACGAGACCACGGGTACCTGCGTGCTGGGTCTGGAACTAAAAAGGCTGCATCCCCTGTTCCCTGGGGGAAGTTTCAGTGAGGCGGAACTTCCCCTTTGCCCTGGGGGAAGCTTGAGCGACCTTCCTCCTGAGAGAGGTGGAGGGGGGATAAATAGGCAGAGGGCACGCAGCAGGGGAGCTTTGGCATGAACCTGGGGCAGCGCAAAGTAAGAGGAGCGCTGCGCCCCATCCACACACAGTGCCGGCGCCGCAGCAGAGAGAGGGCCAGGCATGCTGCAGCAGACCAGGAGGAGTGCTCTTTCTGGGTAGCACCAGCATCGTGCAGGCCAGCATCCGCCATCTCCTGCCACCAGCAGCGGAGATCAGAGAGAGAGAGAGGTGCAGCATGCCTAGTGACTACAGAGAGAAATGCAGTGTGCTCGGTGACTACCAGAGAGAAAGGCGCCGTACGCTCAGTGTCCATGAGTACAGGACACGTGCCACATAGGAGGGACCGCATACGAGACTGACATTTGTGCCCTGATGTTGCCAGTGAATATTTGCCCAGATACTGGTGCCCTGATGTAGCCAGTGAATATTTGTCCAGACACTTGCGCCCTGACTTTGGCAGTGTATATTTAGTGAGCCACGTTGGGCTCGTATAGTGGCTTGTCAGCCACTGCAGTGTATGGACTAGACTCAGTGGAAGGTAACAGAGATCAACCACTGCCACCAGAAGACTGGGCATTGTTGCCCACAGGACCTTCCTGGAAAAGACACCGCGCGTGTCAGCCATTGCCGGTGCTATTGAATTCCCTGCAGGAGAGACAGTTCGAGGAACTCCTGACACGAGTGCTTCACAGGTACTGCCATTACCTGGTCCTTTATTCTTCATCTCAAAATATCCTTTGCCATTTATCCTGTTGTAATCCCTTGTTTAACACATTACCTCCCTGAGCCTGAGTGGAGTATTCCCCTGTTATTAAACTTGTTAACCCTTGCTCTGCCTCCTGCCTGTCACTGCATCCCGCGCACCTGCTCACAAGTGTGTCAGCTGTGTGTCCGTTTTTACCATCAGTGTGCCATCCATGTGTCCTTCTTACCATTAGTGTGTCATCTGTGTGTATTTTTATGATCAGTCTGTCATCCCTATGTACTTTTTACCATCAGTGTGTCATTCTTGTGTCCTTTTTACCATCAGTGTGTCATCCATGTGACCGTTTTTACCATCAGTGTGTCATCCCTGTGTCCTTTTTACCATAATTGTGTCATCTGTGTGTATTTTTACCATCAGTGTGTCATCCATATGTCCTTTTTACAATGAGTGTTTCAGCCATGTATATTTTTATGATCAGTGTGTCATCCCTGTGTCCTTTTTGCCATCAGTGTGTCATCCGTGTGTCCGTTTTTACCATTAATGTGTCATCTGCGAGTCCTTTTTACCATCAGTGTGTCATCCATGTGACCGTTTTTACGATGTGTCATCCGCGTGTCCTTTTTACCATCAGTGTGTCATCCGTGTGTCTGTTTTTACCATCAATGTGTCATCCAAGAGTCCTTTTTACCATCAGGGTGTCATCAATGTTTTCGATCAGTGTGTCATCCGTGTGTCCATTTTTACCAACAGTGTTTTTCATGGATGAATGAATAAATTGCAATGTTAAATACATACAGAATATGGATGGCACATGGATGGCATCTGTGTGCTGTGCATTTTTTTCACTGACCCATAGATTTGTATTGGCCCTTCTCATTTATGCTGCCAGAAAAAACAGAAATACAGTACAGACCAAAAGTTTGGACACACCTTCTCATTTAAAGATTTTTCTGTATTTTCATGACTATGAAAATTGTAAATTCACACTAAAAGCATCAAAACTATGAATTAACACATGTGGAATTATATACTTAACAAAAAATTGTGAAACAACTGTAATTTTGTCTTACATTCTAGGTTCTTCAAAGAAGCCACCTTTTGCTTTGATGATTGCTTTGCACACTCTGGGCATTCTCTTGATGAGCTTCAAGAGTTAGTCACCGGGAATGGTTTTCACTTCACAGGTGTGCCCTGTCAGGTTTAATAAGTGGGATTTCTTGCCTTATAAATGGGGTTGGGACCATCAGTTGTGTTGTGCAGATGTCTGGTGGATACACAGCTGATAGTCCTACTGAATAAACTGTTAGAATTTGTATTATGGCAACAAAAAAGCAGTGGCAATCATTACTTTAAGAAATGAAAGTCAGTCAATCCGAAAAATTGGGAAAACTTTGAAAGTGTCCCCAAGTGCAGTTGCAAAAACCATCAAGCGCTACAAAGAAACTGGCTCACATGAGGACTGCCCCAGGAAAGGAAGACCAAGAGTCACCTCTGCTTCTGAGGATGTTTATCCGAGTCACCAGCCTCAGAAATCGCAGGTTAACAGCAGCTCAGATTAGAGACCAGGTCAATGCCACACAAAGTTCTAGCAGCAGACACATCTCTACAACAACTGTTAAGAGGAGACTTTGTGCAGCAGGCCTTCATGGTAAAATAGCTGCTGGGAAACCACTGCTAAGGACAGGCAACAAGTAGAAGAGACTTCTTTGGGCTAAAGAACACAAGGAACGGACATTAGACCAGTGGAAATCTGTGCTTTGGTCTGATGAGTCCAAATTTGAGATCTTTGGTTCCAACCACCGTGTCTTTGTGCGATGCAGAAAAGGTGAACGGATGGACTCTACATGCCTGGTTCCAACCGTGAAGCATGGAGGAGGAGGTGTGATTGTGTGTGGGTGCTTTTCTGGTGACACTGTTGGTGATTTATTCAAAATTGAAGGCATACTGATCCAGCATCGCTACCACAGCATCTTGCAGCGGCATGCTATTCCATCCGGTTTGCATTTAGTTGGACCATCATTTATTTTTCAACAGGACAATGACCCCAAACACACCTCCAGGCTGTGTAAGGGCTATTTGACCAAGAAGGAGAGTGATGTGGTGCTACGCCAGATGACCTGGCCTCCACAGTCACCAGACCTGAACCCAATCAAGATGGTTTGGGGTGAGCTGGACGGCAGAGTGAAGGCAAAAGGGCCAACAAGTACTAAGCATCTCTGGGAACTCCTTCAAGATTGTGGGAAGACCATTCCCGGTGACTACATCTTGAAGCTCATCAAGAGAATGCCAAGAGTGTGCAAAGCAGTCATCAAAGCAAAAGGTGGCTACTTTGAAGAACCTAGAATATAAGACATAATTACAGTTGTTTCACACTTTTTTGTTAAGTATATAATTCCACATGTGTTAATTCATAGTTTTGATTTTCAGTGTGAATTTACAATTTTCATAGTCATGAAAATACAGAAAAATCTTTAAATGAGAAGTTGTGTCCAAAACTTTTGGTCTGTACTGTATCTTCATGTGATTTCACGGACACACAATAAATATAAAAACATGGACATAGATTATAATGGGTACTCATGGTATCTGTGAAAAAAATTGGATGGAACACGTAACACAGACAATGAGGCCTTGAAGTGTGAAGAAGAACAGTGGACACTCAAAAGTTCCTGCACTTATACAGTATATTGTGTGCTTCAGGGGTGGGCAGTACATTTTCCCAATGGGCTATATGAGAAATTGGGAATATTATGAAGGTAATTGAATGGATAGCAGTTTATGAGAAAAAAAATTTAAAAACCGGAATCAGTGCTGCTATGCATGCATTTGCTCCTGAACTTTATCCTGCAAAAAGAAAAAAATATTATTATATATTGTAAGCCAAAAATATATTAACTTTCTTAACATTCACAATACACACGTTGAGTGCGGGTGTAAAGCGCTGAGCCCACACCATACCAAGAATCTGCCTGTACCAGCAGAGAACCTGTAAACCTAAGCTCTGATCACTGCTGTTAACCACTTATAAGCTGCTATCAATTTCTGACATCAACATTTAAATTGAGCAAACTCGAGGATGCGCCATTTTAGAATTTCCACCCCACAGAAAAATAATAAAGTTATGGTGACACAAACAAGAGTTTTAGCTTACCAATTTCTACATTTCTCGACAGTATTAACAGCATGGCAACGTTATTGTTACCCCCTGCCAACACTTTTGTGTGCCCACGATGCACACAGAATAATAGTCAATCATATCCTGCAGGACATACTGAACATTTGCCCTGAGCATATTAAGTCAGCTACACTACAGCTGGGGAAGATTTGTCGCCACAGCCATGCACACAAATGAATTCCTGCTAAATTCAATTCATGTTGTATCCCTCACAAGGCGAACAGATGATTGGAGTCAAATCTTCCCACTCTGCCTAGTTGCGCTATTATCATGTTGTCCCTATCACTTGCTGGTGACATAAGTGCTCTACTGTACATGCGCAGTGGAAATTTATAAAAAAAAATTGAAGGGTCATGTTTTTTCCGCCAGATACTACAGATGACAGAAATAAACACTAACTTTTGCGGACTGCCCTCGAATTTATGGACAATTGGCGCATAACTAAGTTCTAACTCATTTTATGACCGTCGCTGGGCTCTCCCACTCTCATTCCTGTTCCCAAGGAAATGCTCATCATGTCACTACCAGGCCAATCTGATTTCTCCATCTTCTGTCTGTGTCCTCTCTTGACACTAGGACAGAACAGGACACTTTGGTCTTTTTTTTTTGCCTGCCCTATATCTCTGACTTGGTGGACAGAGACAGCCAATGTGGTCTGAGGGGCATGAAATGCCCAGTGTTTTAAATGCTTACTAGACGTCTACACATTACTTATAGAAAATGCAGACAACAATACCTTTAATAATATAAGAACCATTTACATTATGAAGTTGCCAAGTGTTCATTCTTGGCAATTGTGTACATTTTAGGCTCTTATATTGTATTTCCCTGAGATATTTCATTCTACTGTGGAGTGCTCTCGTTCTGCCAGTGATTTTATCTAAGTGCTGTGATGACCCCAAAGGCTGATATCTAATGGTGAGTAAAGAAACGCTAGTATCTCATACATGGAGTAATCAATAATTGCATTATCTTATATGATAATGCTACTAGTAAACCTACTTTTCTGTACGCTAATCCTAGAGTACTCTAATGACCAGCTTTTAGTTGCTGATACCCCTCAGATCCACTTTCTCGTTGTTCTAATGCCTCGCTCTTCCCATCAGAAAGGTGCCACATTGAATATAAAGTCCAATCAGGGAAGCAAAGGAGATTAATTTATGCTCTTGCTCATCAAATGGTTAAAAAACCGGGGCAGTGTCTGTGTATAACAGGGATTGGTACTGTATGCAACGATAAGTGAATAAACTAAATATCAAAAGTCATACAGTCCCATAAAAATAGTAATAATCACTTAGAATTGTCTCATACTGTATTAAAGCAAAGTGCATTTATATAGAATTAAAAGACCAAAGCAACGCATCCCTGTAGGCATCTGTGTGGGCCGGGAGTTCCTAAGCGTGGCACCAACTATATCAAAGGGTAGTATGGCTCCAGGAAAACATACTCAGAAGGGAGGTAAGAACATTTCTAAAACAATCCACAGCGAGGAGATTGGAACAAAACAAAATCCTCTAAACTGCATGCTTGCAAACGCCAGAAGCCTGACAAACAAGATGGAAGAACTAGAAGCAGAAATATCTACAGGTAACTTTGACATAGTGGGAATAACCGAGACATGGTTAGATGAAAGCTATGACTGGGCAGTTAACTTACAGGGTTACAGTCTGTTTAGAAAGGATCGTAAAAATCGGAGAGGAGGAGGGGTTTGTCTCTATGTAAAGTCTTGTCTAAAGTCCACTTTAAGGGAGGATATTAGCGAAGGAAATGATGATGTCGAGTCCATATGGGTCGAAATTCATGGAGGGAAAAATGGTAACAAAATTCTCATTGGGGTCTGTTACAAACCCCCAAATATAACAGAAACCATGGAAAGTCTACTTCTAAAGCAGATAGATGAAGCTGCAACCCATAATGAGGTCCTGGTTATGGGGGACTTTAACTACCCGGATATTAACTGGGAAACAGAAACCTGTGAAACCCATAAAGGCAACAGGTTTCTGCTAATAACCAAGAAAAATTATCTTTCACAATTGGTGCAGAATCCAATCAGAGGAGCAGCACTTTTAGACCTAATACTATCTAATAGACCTGACAGAATAACAAATCTGCAGGTGGTCGGGCATCTAGGAAATAGCGACCACAATATTGTACAGTTTCACCTGTCTTTCACTAGGGGGACTTGTCAGGGAGTCACAAAAACACTGAACTTTAGGAAGGCAAAGTTTGACCAGCTTAGAGATGCCCTTAATCTGGTAGACTGGGACAATATCCTCAGAAATAAGAATACAGATAATAAATGGGAAATGTTTAAGAACATCCTAAATAGGCAGTGTAAGCGGTTTATACCTTGTGGGAATAAAAGGACTAGAAATAGGAAAAACCCAATGTGGCTAAACAAAGAAGTAAGACAGGCAATTAACAGTAAAAAGAAAGCATTTGCACTACTAAAGCAGGATGGCACCATTGAAGCTCTAAAAAACTATAGGGAGAAAAATACTTTATCTAAAAAACTAATTAAAGCTGCCAAAAAGGAAACAGAGAAGCACATTGCTAAGGAGAGTAAAACTAATCCCAAACTGTTCTTCAACTATATCAATAGTAAAAGAATAAAAACTGAAAATGTAGGCCCCTTAAAAAATAGTGAGGAAAGAATGGTTGTAGATGACAAGGAAAAAGCTAACATATTAAACACCTTCTTCTCCACGGTATTCACGGTGGAAAATGAAATGCTAGGTGAAATCCCAAGAAACAATGAAAACCCTATATTAAGGGTCACCAATCTAACCCAAGAAGAGGTGCGAAACCGGCTAAATAAGATTAAAATAGATAAATCTCCGGGTCCGGATGGCATACACCCACGAGTACTAAGAGAACTAAGTAATGTAATAGATAAACCATTATTTCTTATTTTTAGGGACTCTATAGCGACAGGGTCTGTTCCGCAGGATTGGCGCATAGCAAATGTGGTGCCAATATTCAAAAAGGGCTCTGAAAGTGAACCTGGAAATTATAGGCCAGTAAGTCTAACCTCTATTGTTGGTAAAATATTTGAAGGGTTTCTGAGGGATGTTATTCTGGATTATCTCAATGAGAATAACTGTTTAACTCCATATCAGCATGGGTTTATGAGAAATCGCTCCTGTCAAACCAATCTAATCAGTTTTTATGAAGAGGTAAGCTATAGGCTGGACCACGGTGAGTCATTGGACGTGGTATATCTCGATTTTTCCAAAGCGTTTGATACCGTGCCGCACAAGAGGTTGGTACACAAAATGAGAATGCTTGGTCTGGGGGAAATTGTGTGTAAATGGGTTAGTAACTGGCTTAGTGATAGAAAGCAGAGGGTGGTTATAAATGGTATAGTCTCTAACTGGGTCGCTGTGACCAGTGGGGTACCGCAGGGGTCAGTATTGGGACCTGTTCTCTTCAACATATTCATTAATGATCTGGTAGAAGGTTTACACAGTAAAATATCGATATTTGCAGATGATACAAAACTATGTAAAGCAGTTAATACAAGAGAAGATAGTATTCTGCTACAGATGGATCTGGATAAGTTGGAAACTTGGGCTGAAAGGTGGCAGATGAGGTTTAACAATGATAAATGTAAGGTTATACACATGGGAAGAAGGAATCAATGTCACCATTACACACTGAATGGGAAACCACTGGGTAAATCTGACAGGGAGAAGGACTTGGGGATCCTAGTTAATGATAAACTTACCTGGAGCAGCCAGTGCCAGGCAACAGCTGCCAAGGCAAACAGGATCATGGGGTGCATTAAAAGAGGTCTGGATACACATGATGAGAGCATTATACTGCCTCTGTACAAATCCCTAGTTAGACCGCACATGGAGTACTGTGTCCAGTTTTGGGCACCGGTGCTCAGGAAGGATATAATGGAACTAGAGAGAGTACAAAGGAGGGCAACAAAATTAATAAAGGGGATGGGAGAACTACAATACCCAGATAGATTAGCGAAATTAGGATTATTTAGTCTAGAAAAAAGACGACTGAGGGGCGATCTAATAACCATGTATAAGTATATAAGGGGACAATACAAATATCTCGCTGAGGATCTGTTTATACCAAGGAAGGTGACGGGCACAAGGGGGCATTCTTTGCGTCTGGAGGAGAGAAGGTTTTTCCACCAACATAGAAGAGGATTCTTTACTGTTAGGGCAGTGAGAATCTGGAATTGCTTGCCTGAGGAGGTGGTGATGGCGAACTCAGTCGAGGGGTTCAAGAGAGGCCTGGATGTCTTCCTGGAGCAGAACAATATTGTATCATACAATTAGGTTCTGTAGAAGGACGTAGATCTGGGGATTTATTATGATGGAATATAGGCTGAACTGGATGGACAAATGTCTTTTTTCGGCCTTACTAACTATGTTACTATGTATGTTACTATGTTAGATGCCATTTTTTACACCTAATATGATTAAAGAAATCATCAGTGTATTGTATTGTTGCTGTTGTGTTGCTCTGCAATAAGTTTTGCCTTTCAGAAGTTTGTCCTCCCTGTCTGTCTCCCTAGTTCTGATGTCATCAGCACCCTTTTTCCTCACTGAGAGTTTGGTAGCCATCTTAAAAAGCCACATGTCCTGCAGCTGTGATTCAAAATTGTCTTTTTTACCTACTGTAGCTGTTACAGCTACTAATATTGTAATTGTACATAACTACAAGAATGCAGCATCAAAATAAACGTTTTTCTGGATCTTCATATGAGCCTCTGCAATCAATTTCAAGCAATCTGACGTTATCTCTTCTTGAGAGTAATGGTACATAGAGACAGCCTAAGAACGTTGTCTCAAGTGCCCTACACTCTCAGCCTGGATATGGAGACAGAATAAACAAAAAACGACCAATTGTTTACATCAGGTTTTTGTGTTACATGTATATTGTTTTTTTATTTCAAGTCCTTTTATTTAAAAAATCAAAATGAGTAATCTTGCAGTTTTTCACACTGGCCAACAAGAATATTTTAGATGTGTTGCTCCTGACCTATCAGGAAGAATTTTCAGCATGGTAGCTATCTTCAGAGGCACCCTTCTAAACGCTGGATAAGACCTACCATAGATCTACCATTGACAACATTGTTCAACAGCCAGTTCAGAGACAAAAATAGTTTAAAAAAACAAATTTTGTGGTACTGAAAACGAATATGATACTTACATTTGCTAATTGGCTTTAATTTTCAAGATCCAGAGGAGATTGTAATTACTTATGAAACTTTTCATGCAGGCTTTTGGAAAAAATATGTCTTTATCATTTTCTCATCATTATTGCATTGTTAGTTGCTAGTCTATTACGTTATCTATTTAATCTATTGAGCCTTCAGTATTCTATGATCTTAGGGTGACCAATCAGCTCCAATGACATAATCCTATTTACAGATGCATTGCCTACTTTTATAAATGCTCTCTGCCTAAGGTATACAGTTTTAGGATTTCTTAGCTTAGTTTCTTAGCATAGTGATAAGTTTCTATGTGTTTTTTTCAGATATACCTCATTCTTGCAATAACAAACTGAAGAGTTTTTGCTACATATGCGGAGAAGTCATATTTGTGTCACAAAGGTGAAACTTGATTACCATGATAAGGAAAGCCTACAACCTGTATTTTGGCTGCAAAATAGGAGACCAGAACAAGAATTGGGCTTTACACATGCTGCAATAGATGTGCATCACATATTACCCAGTGGTTGCATGAGAGGAAGCAATCTGTGTCTTTTGCAGTCCCAATGATCTGGAGAGAGCCAACGGATCGCACTACCGATTGCTATTTCTACATGGTGCCCTCCATTAGGAAAGGTGTTTCAAGGAAGAACTGGATTTTACAGTACAAACATTCTATCGGCAATACACCCAGCATCACACACAGAAGAACTGCTGTTTCCAAACGCACCAGAAACATTTTCAGTCAAGTCAAGTGAGGGAGAATGGGGCGCTTGGACCTCTAACGACCCAGACTTTCTGTCAGCAACCTCAACTGAACCACACCTTATAGCACAAAGTGAATTGAATGATCTTTTTAGAGCTTAGTATCTGCCCAAAGGTAAGGCTTAGCTCTTAGGTTCCAGGTTACAGCAGTAGAAACTCCTAGCGGGTGATGTTCTGATTTCTTAGTTCCGCAACCGTGATAAAGATCTTGTCCAATACTTCTTCATGGAGGGCGATCTTGTGGCATGCAACAACAAAACAGTTTAATGGAAGCTCTTAGGATAAGTCATAATCCTGAGGAATGAAGGCTCTTCACTGATTCATCAAAAACAGTCTAAAAGCCGTCTTGCTGCATAATGGCAATGTGCAGTCCAAATCAATGACAACATGAAACAGCTATTGAGGTACCTGATCTATGACCAACATTTGTGGCCCTTCTGTGGTAACCTAAAAGTGGTTGCCCTATTACTTTGTGTCATAAATTGGGTTTGTTTGGTTACCTGTTGTGAATTCTGCTCTTGGGCTCCCTCCGGTGGTTATGAGTGGTAGTGCTGCTGTCTGTGGATCGCAGCATTTATCAGGTGTGCTCACTTTTTGCAATTTGGACTCAGCTATTTAGTCCTGCTTGATCCTTTAGTCAGTGCCAGTTGTCCATTGTTTTTGGAGGATTCACATCCCTTACTGGTCTCTCCTGTTTGCTGTGCTTTTCAACAAAGATAAGTCCTGGCTTTGTTTCTGCTGTCCACATGCTGTGGGCCTTATAGTTCAGTGCATTTTCATGTTTTGTCTTGTCCAGCTTGTCTGTGAAAGGATTTTTTGCAGCCAACCGGTATCTCTGGAGATGCAGATATACCCTCCATGTCTTTAGTCAGATTTGGAGTTTTGTATTTTCTGTGGTGGATATTTTCTAGTGTTTTAATACTGACCGCATAGTTCTCTGTCCTATTCTTTCTTTTTAGCTAGTAAGGCCTCCTTTGCTAATCCTGATTTCAGTCTGCGTTTGTCATTTCCCTCTCCTCTCACAGTCAATATTTGTGGGGGGCTGTCTATCCTTTGGGGACTTTCTCTGAGGCAAAATAGTTTTCTGTTTCTATCTTTAGGGGAAGTTAGTCCTTAGGCTGTGACGAGGTGTCTAGGGAGTGTTAGGTACATCCCACGGCTATTTCTAGTTGCGCTGCTAAGTTTAGGGTCTGCAGTCAGTACAGGTACCACCTTCTCCGGAGTACGTCACATGCTGCTCCTAGGCCACCAGATCATAACAGTTACCCTCAGTTCTACATCAGGGATTTATTATATCCCACTTCCCAGTTCCGGTTTGGAACTTGCAGCTCTCTGGCGCCCCTCATACCTTCAGGTCAGTCCAGGAACCTTACCTAGGATAAGTAGTCGCCAGAAAGGCTGCCTGGTCGTGTACTGGCTATTGGGCACACTGAAGTGATGGCATTATAACTACTCCCGTCTCTCAGGCGGGAAATACACTTATAAACCTCCATCAGTCACTGCCAGAGTTCTCCCAAAAGCTCAGAGACACTTCGCTGCCTCCAGCTCCTATTCCTATGACTAATAGCGGGACAGGAGCCAACCCAGTAGCGTAATTTACTTCAGATGACATTGGGGGTACATTTTAGAGCAAGGAAGACAAAATTAGTAAATATGATATCTTTTACTCCAAAAAAAAAGATTAGGCATTGTTTACAAAAGTATATAAAAAGATGTTACAAAATGAGACAATTACAATAAGTACAAAGTGATTACAAAATAAAAAGATTAAAAGAAGAACTTACATATCTCAGTACATGCAAGCCATGTGGAGATGGTTGGTAGTGGGAGGGGTTCCCAAAGGCAGAGATTCAGTCCCCCAGCATGGATGGTATATGCTCACCCCAGATCTGACTAACTCCAGAATGAGCCGTCTAGCATTATAATTTTCCCTGGGTGAACTCACTGGGGGGGGGGGGGGGGGGGGCTGGGGGGGTGGCAGAGCTGTGGGAGCACTACCCTTTTCAAAAGCTACCAAGAACTCCACTAAAACTCATAACTGTCATAACTCAAGCTGGAAACATCATAGAGCGACGATGGCAGTATTACATGTCTTCTCATGAGATTAACTTACATTTAAGTCTAAAAATAGGGTAGCTGTATGACCTGGTTAAGTAGAAATCCATTTCTTGGATTCTGCTGGTTCCAGAGCCAAGAAAATTCACTGATGTGTGGTTCTGCTGGGGCACATATCAAAGTGTAATTTTCACCCCTATATCACTACTTGGTGTCAAGTTATTTACGTTTTCAAGAACAGAGAGCGGCCCATGTGCTTTGGGACAAAGGACTGATTCCTGATCACCAACACATTCCTGAGGGAGGGGTGAGAATGAGAGCTGCTTTGTGCAGGCGAAGGGGCAGTCGGGGGGATAGTAGTTGCAGAATCTTTTCACAGACCTAATGGGGGGTTAGAGAGAGACAGAATTACACGCAGGCTTGTGCCTGCAAAGGGCTTTGGGCTTGTATCAGTGAATGCAGTGGAAAGTTCTGGAAGTGTACTTTGAATATGGGCATATTCATTTCATTGCGACACTTGGTCTCCAGGGTGGATACACAAAGTATTGCTGTTTTCTTCATGAGTGGGATCGTCATGCGAGCGAACATCACTACCATAAAAGAGACTTGTCTCGCCTCTCCAACATTGATTTCAGCCAGGAAGTAAAAATCTTCTGCATCCAACACTTGCTGACCCACATAAGATTTTGTTACCACCATCACCATTTCATATCAAGTTGGGACTAATGAAGAACATTGTAAAGGCAATGGATACAAATACAAAAGTATTCCCTCTCCCTTCTGTCAATCCTTTCACTGGCTCCCCATTGCCCAGAGACTCCACTACAAAACCCTAACCATGACGTACAAAGCCATCCACAACCTGTCTCCTCCATACATCTGTGACCTCGTCTCCTGGTACTTACCTACACGCAACCTCCGATCCTCACAAGATCTCCTTCTCTACTCCCCTCTTATCTCCTCTTCCCATAATCATATACAAGATTTCTCTCGTGTATCACCCCTACTCTGGAACCCTCTACCACAACACATCAGACTCTCGCCTACCATTGAAACCTTCAAAAAGAACCTGAAAACCCACCTCTTCTGACAAGCCTACAACCTGCAGTAACAACCGATCGACCAAACCACTGCATGACCAGCTCTATCCTTACCTACTGTATTCTCACCCATCCCTTGTAGATTGTGAGCCCTCGCGGGCAGGGTCCTCTTTCCTCTTGTTCCAGTTATGACTTGTATTGTTTAAGATTATTGTACTTGTTTTTATTATGTATACCCCTCCTCACATGTAAAGCGCCATGGAATAAATGGCGCTATAACAATAAATAATAATAATATTCAAGTCTCTCATTGATACATTTCCAAGGTTGATTGAAGCAAATATAAAGGAAAGAGTGTTTATTGGATCTTAGATTCGCAAGCTTCTTCAAGCTGAGGAGTTTCTCTGTTTGTTGCAGGGCAAGGGTGCATGAGTAGCATTCGCATTATTGGTAACTACATTTTTGGGAAACTCAAGAGCAGATAACTTTGAAAAGTTGGTGGAAAATTTCCTCAAAACATATAAGGATCTTAGGCTGGTTTCACACTTGCGTTTTGATCTGCAGCGTTTGTACGGCAAAAAAACGCACGCGTTTTTTTTCCTATGTTTAACATTAAAAACGCATGCTTTTTTATACGCATTTGGTCGCGTTTTTGAATGCATGGGTTTTTTGCTGCATGCGTTCATTTGCAGAAATGTAACATGTAGTAATTTTCAGAGGCTTTTTTGACGCATAAAAACGCATGTGTTCGTATGCGTTTTTTTGCGGTAAAAAATGCATTGGAGTCAATGGAAACGCATGCGTTTTTTACGTACATGCGTTTGCATGTGTTTTTAAACGCATGCGTTTCAATTAAGATAAAGATGTCTAGACACTGATAAGCTACCCCCTAGCTTCAAGGTGATAAAAGGGAGCTTGGGGGAAGTTTCAGGACACTTCTCATCAGACTCTGAAGAAGACAAGACACTGTCAGGCCGCATTTTGGAGGACAAGACCCAAATCAATGTGAGTATATCCTAGCCAATGCCTTTATTTTCTATTTTTTGGCTCTACGTGTCCTAATTTCTTCCATTTCTTTCTACATGCATCAGAATGTCTTCTGCGGAGTCTTCATCTGTGGAGGAGTACCAGCCACGTGAGTCGGAAGTGGAGCATGTCAGTGAGGTGAGTGTTTGTCTCGTCAGATTGGTAAGTATTCACTGTCACATCGACACGTGTGACAACTTGATTTTTACTTTTTTTTAGAGCACTTCTACTGAGGCACAGACCGGGCAGGAGCAGCGGAGTGAAGGTCCGGTGGGAATACGGCAGCGGGTATGTATACAAGGCTGACTGTCCTCATTGTAATATTCTTGAATCTTCCTTTCTTTACACTCGTATTTCTTTAAATTTTTCTTCTGGAATCCTTTAGTATGTTGACTTTCGTATTCATGCCATTTCTCAGCATCTGTTCTCTTTCTTTTCCTTATGTGATTGAGCAAACTTTAATTAATTTCTTTTAATTTTAGGTTTCACGACGGGACGATGACCGTATTGACAGCGACCTCCTGATAACCCTGGTCCAGGAGCGAGTTCCGTTGTGGGACAGCCGGGATCCACAGCATGCAATGAACAGCACGCTCCGCCGTTTATGGAGTGAGGTGGCACAAACGTTGTGGGATGGCTGGGACAATGCCCCGCCACGGGCCCGTCGTGCATTTGGTAAGTATTGCACTGCAGTGTGAAGCAGCAGAGACCTTGGCCGTGCTCTCTTGACTGTGTGATGAAAGAAACTCTGCGGAGTATCTTTCATCACACATAGTTGTCTTTGCACGGCCAAAAGTCCATTTACTGATCATTATATTTTATTTTTATTTAACAGTGGACAAACTAAGAACACGTTGGTGTTCCATGAAGGACCACTTCAACAAGGACCTTCGCGAAGAGAGTCGTGTTGCCAGTGGTTCAGCAGGAAGGATCAGACCATACAAGTACCATCGTGTGCTGTCATTTTTAAGACCGCTCCTTCTCATGAGAACGTAAGTATTTCTCACATGCTTTCGGTTGTATTGCATTGACATAATATGTATTTTCAAATTCCACAGGATTTAGCGTCTGTTTATTTTTTGGTATTAATTTTCTGTTTCCTTTTTTCACAGCACACACAGCACGACTGTCGCCTCAGGTTCTGGAGCGGTCCTTCAGCCGGCAGCCACGGACCTATCCCAGCCATCCAGCAGCGCAGCAGCAGGTGGGCTTTCCACACTTACTGGAGACCAGGGAGCTGGCCCATCAGGTCTTCCCCTTTTGCAGTCCTCTTCCACTGCACCATTTTTTGCGGGCACATCCCGGCAGCGACAGAGGGCTTCGGACAGGTCACTCATGCCCGAGTTTTTGCACTTGAGCTCGGTTTTACATGAAGCAATCAAGGCTTTAGGTTACCGAATGGATGTGTCTCATAACCTCTTAAATTGCCGTATCCAGGAGGTCACCAAAAGCCTTGATCAAGTTAAAGCCGACCTCCAGAGGCCAGCTCATCATTTTTTCAACCAAATTGAGCAGCGCATGTCAGAACACCTTAGCCCTGATCTCCAGCTCAGTGTGATGCAGGCCTGCAATGCTGCTTTTGTGCAGGCTATGCAGCAGAGTCGCAATTTACAGCAGACAGTGGCAGCATATCCAACTGTGCCGTCACTGTCACGATTAACCTCCATTCCTACCTCTGCTGCATACCACTGCACGGCCACCTCAATTCCTTCCACAGGTGGACTCCACTACAGCGGCAACACCATTACAAGTGCTGTTGGACATCCCACCGCCACCACCGTGACAACCGCTGCTCCGGCTTGGACCTCCTCCACTGACACCACGATGCCGGAGGACCCTGGCATGGCTTTTCGGACCGCCCCCCCCCCCCGATGCAGCAGGACCCAGGCATGGCTTTCCAGGCAGGATCCCCCCCCCCGATGCAGCAGGACCCAGGCATGGCTTTCCGGGCAGGACCCCCCCGAAGCAGCAGGACCCAGGCATGGCTTTCCGGGCAGGACCACCCCCGATGCAGCAGGACCCAGGCATGGCTTTCCGGGCAGGACCACCCCCGATGCAGCAGGACCCAGGCATGGCTTTCCGGACAGGACCCCCCCAATGCAGCAGGACCCAGGCATGGCGTATCGGACCGCCCCCCCCGGTGCAGCCGGACCCAGGCATGGCCTATTGGGCCGGCCCCACCACGATGCAGCAGGACCCTGGCAGGGCTTTATGTTCCCCCCAGTGATGCAGCAGGACCCTGGCAGGGCTTTATGTTCCCCCCCACTACGATGCAGCAGGACTCTGGCGCGGCCGAGCGATCGTCAAGCACAATGGACTATGACACAGTGCAGCCGGACCCTGACCCCGCCATTACGCTACAGCATATGAGCCCACCAAGACGTCCCCCTACCAGGCAAACCCAAACAAAAACTAATAAAATATGTGTCTGTATTGTCAGTTTTGTCTCACCCTTCCAGTGCATCTCAAGCCTCTCATGTGTCAAGCCCCATCCCCGAACTTCCAGACCCTTCCAGTTTCATTGCCCCTTCTCCTGCCACCTCTGCGTCATCCACGGTTAGCCAGGCATCAGTTCTTCACACCCCCCGTTTACAACACTCTACCCCAAGCTGTTGCGGTACAATCCGTCGCGGTACAAGCCGTCGCGGTACCAAAAAATTAGTTTTACAATTTGTTAACTAAATAAAAAAAAATTAATTTGCCACAATTATGTTTGGTTTATTGTGTCTATCGCCGCCGGCAATACACACCGTGCGCCAAGAAACTTCGACATGCACATATTCTTTGGGCCACAACATATCTCCATTAGTTAAAAATACAAGACTGCAGCTATATGTGTGTCTTTAGTATTGAGATATGAGGTGGCCCAAAAAATATAACATTTATTTCCATACTCTTTTTTTGTATATGCCTAGTGTGACAGTACGAAAAGAATATGGTGAATATACAAGGCAGTTATCAACTCAATAGGTCAGGTGTCCAAAAACTCATAAGTTACGACACCTGACCTATTGAGTTGATAACTGCCATGTATATTCACCATATTCTCTTCTTTATACCTAATCTATTACACACCAATTGAGGTGACAATGGTTGTCTCACGCTACATATCTATGCTCGCCTGCCCAGGTGTAAGAAATTGTGAATTCATGACCCTGTATATGTTTATCATGAATTCATTATTTCTGACACTTGACTTGATGAGTATAGATAGCGTGACAGTGATTGTCTCAGTCTTGACGCAATGACGTCAACAAGCTTACCAATAAATCAACATGGTTGCTATTATTAGAAGTATGTGGCCAGTGTTTTATATCATTATTTGTAAACCAAAATAGGGAGTGAAACTATAAGAGGTCAATTATGATATTAAAATAATAACTATTACCTCTGCGTCTATCACCCACTCCTGGTTTTGGATTACAAAAAATGATATTACATACATATGTACTGGCCGTTTTTGGGCAACCTTTGTTTGGAGAGGAAAAAGATAAGAGACACGGTAAACACAACCAACACTAAAGTTTATTAATTTGAAATATTTTTTATCATTGTAGAAAATTACTGGTAAAGATAAAGATACAACAAAACATTTATACAACATTGTCCTGCCATGACACACGTCCAATATCTGAAACAAAATAGGCCGCAAATTGGTCCCGCATGAGACCAACGGCTGCAGTTGACCGCAGCGGGTGATGCTGAAAATCAGGCAGTGGGTGGTGTTGTGAATTCTGTGGCAGAGCTCCCTCCTGTGGTCACAAGTGGTACTTCGGCTGGTTCTCTCTGTGAGCTTCCGTTGGTGGAGGAAAGTGGTACTGCGGCTTCTGAGTTTCCTTCCTCAGGTGATGTGGTGAGGTCGTTAGGTGCTGCTCTATTTAACTCCACCTAGTGCTTTGATCCTGGCCTCCAGTCAATGTTCTAGTATTGGACCTGTTTCCTCCTGGATCGTTCCTGTGGCCTGCTGCTCTGCATAGCTAAGTTCCTCTTTGCTATTTGTTTGCTGTTTTTTTCTGTCCAGCTTGTCAATTTGTTTTTTACTGCTTGCTGGAAGCTCTGGGACGCAGAGGGTGTACCTCCGTGCCGTTAGTTTGGTACAGAGGGTCTTTTTGCCCCCTTTGCGTGGTTTTTGTAGG
Organism: Ranitomeya imitator; assembly: GCF_032444005.1. Lineage (NCBI taxonomy): Eukaryota > Metazoa > Chordata > Amphibia > Anura > Dendrobatidae > Ranitomeya > Ranitomeya imitator. The sequence goes on from NC_091286.1 coordinate 129,229,571, forward strand.
GTTTTGTGTTGACCGCAAAGTTACCTTTCCTATCCTCGCTCTGTTCAGAAAGTTGGGCCTCACTTTGATAAATCTATTTCATCTCTACGTTTGTCTTTTAATCTTAACTCACAGTCATTATATGTGGGGGCTGCCTTTTCCTTTGGGGTATTTCTCTGAGGCAAGGTAGGCTTATTTTCTATCTTCAGGCTAGCTAGTTTCTCAGGCCGTGCCGAGTTGCATAGGGAGCGTTAGGCGCAATCCACGGCTGCCTTTAGTGTGGTTGGAGAGGATTAGGGATTGCGGTCAACAGAGTTCCCACGTCTCAGAGCTCGTTCTTGTTTTTTGGGTTATTGCCAGGTCACTGTATGTGCGCTGACCTCTATGTCCATTGTGGTACTGAATTACCTTTCATAACAGTACTGGAGGCCAAAGTACTAATGATTCCCAATAGAGGGAAAAAAGAAGTTCTGAGACCATTTTTTTTTCTTTGCACTGTGTTTTGCCTTTTTTTTCCCCTAGACATTTGGGTGGTTCAGGACACAGGTGTAGCAATGTACATTAAAGGTCTGTCTTCATGTGTGGATCAGCTGACGGCAAGAGTACAAAGTATTCAAGACTTTGTGGTTCAGAATTCTATGTTAAAACCGAGAATTCCTATTCCTGATTTGTTTTTTGGAGATAGAACTAAATTTCTGAGTTTCAAAAATAATTGTAAACTATTTCTGGCTTTGAAACCTCACTCCTCTGGTGACCCAGTTCAACAAGTTAGGATCGTTATTTCTTTTTTGCGTGGCGACCCTCAGGACTGGGCATTTTCTCTTGCGTCAGGAGATCCTGCATTAAGTAATATCGATGCATTTTTCCTGGCGCTCGGATTGCTGTACGATGAGCCTAATTCTGTGGATCAGGCAGAGAAGAATTTGCTGGCTCTGTGTCAGGGTCAGGATGAAATAGAGGTATATTGTCAGAAATTTAGAAAGTGGTCCATACTCACTCAGTGGAATGAAGGTGCGCTCGCAGCTATTTTCAGAAAAGGTCTCTCTGAAGCCCTTAAGGATGTCATGGTGGGATTTCCTATGCCTGCTGGTCTGAATGAGTCTATGTCTTTGGCCATTCAGATCGGTCGACGCTTGCGCGAGCGTAAATCTGTGCACCATTTGGCGGTATTACCTGAGCTTAAACCTGAGCCTATGCAGTGCGATAGGACTTTGACCAGAGTTGAACGGCAAGAACACAGACGTCTGAATGGGCTGTGTTTCTACTGTGGTGATTCCACTCATGCTATCTCTGATTGTCATAAGCGCACTAAGCGGTTCGCTAGGTCTGCCACCATTGGTACGGTACAGTCAAAATTTCTTCTGTCTGTTACCTTGATCTGCGCTTTGTCATCGTATTCTGTCATGGCATTTGTGGACTCAGGCGCTGCTCTGAATTTGATGGACTTGGAGTATGCTAGGCGTTGTGGTTTTTTTTTGGAGCCCTTGCAGTGTCCTATTCCATTGAGAGGAATTGATGCTACGCCTTTGGCCAAGAATAAGCCTCAGTACTGGACCCAGCTGACCATGTGCATGGCTCCTGCACATCAGGAGGTTATTCGCTTTCTGGTGTTGCATAATCTGCATGATGTGGTCGTGTTGGGGTTGCCATGGCTACAAGTCCATAATCCAGGATTTGATTGGAAATCCATGTCTGTGTCCAGCTGGGGTTGTCAGGGGGTACATGGTGATGTCCCATTTCTGACTATTTCGTCATCCACCCCTTCTGAGGTTCCTGAGTTCTTGTCTGATTACCGGGATTTATTTGATGAGCCCAAGTCCGATACCCTACCTCCGCATAGGGATTGTGATTGTGCTATCGATTTGATTCCTGGTAGTAAATTCCCAAAAGGTCGACTGTTTAATTTATCTGTGCCTGAGCACGCCGCTATGCGCAGTTATGTGAAGGAGTCTTTGGAGAAGGGGCATATTCGCCCGTCATCGTCGCCATTAGGAGCAGGGTTCTTTTTTGTAGCCAAGAAGGATGGTTCACTGAGACCTTGTATAGATTACCGCCTTCTAAATAAGATCACGGTTAAATTTCAGTACCCCTTGCCATTGTTATCTGATTTGTTTGCTCGGATTAAGGGGGCTAGTTGGTTCACCAAGATAGATCTTCGTGGTGCGTATAATCTTGTGCGTATTAAGCGAGGCGATGAGTGGAAAACTGCATTTAATACGCCCGAGGGCCATTTTGAGTATCTAGTAATGCCATTCGGACTTGCCAATGCTCCATCAGTGTTTCAGTCCTTTATGCATGACATCTTCCGAGAGTACCTGGATAAATTCCTGATTGTGTACTTGGATGACATTTTGATCTTCTCGGATGATTGGGAGTCTCATGTGAAGCAGGTCAGAACAGTTTTTCAGGTCCTGCGTGCTAATTTTTTGTTTGTGAAGGGATCAAAGTGTCTCTTTGGTGTGCAGAAGGTTTCATTTTTGTGGTTCATCTTTTCCCCTTCTGCTATCGAGATGGATCCTGTTAAGGTCCAAGCCATCCATGATTGGACTCAGCCGACATCTCTGAAAAGTCTGCAAAAGTTCCTGGGCTTTGCTAATTTTTATCGTCGCTTCATCTGCAATTTTTCTAGTATTGCTAAACCATTGACCGATTTGACCAAGAAAGGTGCTGATTTGGTCAATTGGTCTTCTGCTGCGGTGGAAGCTTTTCAAGAGTTGAAGCGTCGTTTTTCTTCTGCCCCTGTGTTGTGTCAACCAGATGTTTTGCTTCCGTTCCAGGTCGAGGTTGATGCTTCTGAGATTGGAGCAGGGGCTGTTTTGTCGCAGAGAAGTTCTGATTGCTCGGTGATGAAACCATGCGCCTTCTTTTCCAGAAAGTTTTCGCCTGCTGAGCGAAATTATGATGTGGGCAATCGAGAGTTGCTGGCCATGAAGTGGGCATTCGAGGAGTGGCGTCATTGGCTTGAAGGAGCTAAGCATCGCGTGGTGGTCTTGACTGATCATAAGAACTTGACTTATCTCGAGTCCGCCAAGCGGTTGAATCCTAGACAAGCTCGTTGGTCGTTGTTTTTTGCCCGTTTTGACTTTGTGATTTCATACCTTCCGGGCTCTAAAAATGTGAAGGCGGATGCTCTGTCTAGGAGTTTTGTGCCCGACTCTCCGGGTGTATCTGAGCCGGCGGGTATCCTCAAAGAGGGAGTAATTGTGTCTGCCATCTCCCCTGATTTGCGGCGGGTGCTGCAAAAATTTCAGGCTAATAAGTCTGATCGTTGCCCAGCGGAGAAACTGTTTGTCCGTGATAGGTGGACGAATAAAGTTGTCTCTGAGGTTCATTGTTCGGTGTTGGCTGGTCATCCTGGAATCTTTGGTACCAGAGAGTTAGTGGCTAGATCCTTTTGGTGGCCATCTCTGTCGCGGGATGTGCGTACTTTTGTGCAGTCCTGTGGGATTTGTGCTCGGGCTAAGCCCTGCTGTTCTCGTGCCAGTGGGTTGCTTTTGCCCTTGCCGGTCCCGAAGAGGCCTTGGACACATATCTCTATGGATTTTATTTCAGATCTTCCCGTCTCTCAAAAGATGTCAGTCATTTGGGTGGTCTGTGATCGCTTCTCTAAGATGGTCCATTTGGTACCCTTGTCTAAATTGCCTTCCTCCTCTGATTTGGTGCCATTGTTTTTCCAGCATGTGGTTCGTTTACATGGCATTCCAGAGAATATCGTTTCTGACAGAGGTTCCCAGTTTGTTTCGAGGTTTTGGCGAGCCTTTTGTGGTAGGATGGGCATTGACTTGTCTTTTTCCTCGGCTTTCCATCCTCAGACTAATGGCCAGACCGAACGAACCAATCAGACCTTGGAAACATATCTGAGATGCTTTGTTTCTGCTGATCAGGATGACTGGGTGTCCTTTTTGCCTTTGGCTGAGTTCGCCCTTAATAATCGGGCTAGCTCGGCTACCTTGGTTTCACCGTTTTTCTGCAACTCTGGGTTCCATCCTCGTTTCTCTTCAGGGCAGGTTGAGTCTTTGGACTGTCCTGGTGTGGATACTGTGGTGGACAGGTTGCAGCAGATTTGGACTCATGTAGTGGACAATTTGACTTTGTCCCAGGAGAAGGCTCAACGTTTCGCTAATCGCAGACGCTGTGTGGGTCCCCGACTTCGGGTTGGGGACTTGGTTTGGTTATCTCCTCGTCATATTCCTATGAAGGTTTCCTCTCCTAAGTTTAAACCTCGTTTTATTGGTCCGCATAGGATTTCTGAGGTTCTTAATCCTGTGTCTTTTCGTCTGACCCTTCCAGATTCTTTTTCCATACATAACGTATTCCATAGGTCATTGTTGCGGAGATACGTGGCACCTATGGTTCCATCTGTTGATCCTCCTGCCCCGGTTTTGGTGGAGGGGGAGTTGGAGTATATTGTGGAGAAGATTTTGGATTCTCGTGTTTCAAGACCGAAACTCCAGTATCTGGTTAAGTGGAAGGGTTATGCTCAGGAAGATAATTCCTGGGTCTTTGCCTCTGATGTCCATGCTCCCGATCTTGTTCGTGCCTTTCATATGGCTCATCCTGGTCGTCCTGGGAGCTCTGGTGAGGGTTCGGTGACCCCTCCTCAAGGGGGGGGGTACTGTTGTGAATTCTGTGGCAGAGCTCCCTCCTGTGGTCACAAGTGGTACTTCGGCTGGTTCTCTCTGTGAGCTTCCGTTGGTGGAGGAAAGTGGTACTGCGGCTTCTGAGTTTCCTTCCTCAGGTGATGTGGTGAGGTCGTTAGGTGCTGCTCTATTTAACTCCACCTAGTGCTTTGATCCTGGCCTCCAGTCAATGTTCTAGTATTGGACCTGTTTCCTCCTGGATCGTTCCTGTGGCCTGCTGCTCTGCATAGCTAAGTTCCTCTTTGCTATTTTGTTTGCTGTTTTTTTCTGTCCAGCTTGTCAATTTGTTTTTTACTGCTTGCTGGAAGCTCTGGGACGCAGAGGGTGTACCTCCGTGCCCTTAGTTTGGTACGGAGGGTCTTTTTGCCCCCTTTGCGTGGTTTTTGTAGGGTTTTGTGTTGACCGCAAAGTTACCTTTCCTATCCTCGCTCTGTTCAGAAAGTTGGGCCTCACTTTGCTAAATCTTTTTCATCTCTACGTTTGTCTTTTAATCTTAACTCACAGTCATTATATGTGGGGGCTGCCTTTTCCTTTGGGGTATTTCTCTCAGGCATGGTAGGCTTATTTTCTATCTTCAGGCTAGCTAGTTTCTCAGGCCGTGCCGAGTTGCATAGGGAGCGTTAGGCGCAATCCACGGCTGCCTTTAGTGTGGTTGGAGAGGATTAGGGATTGCGGTCAACAGAGTTCCCACGTCTCAGAGCTCGTTCTTGTTTTTTGGGTTATTGCCAGGTCACTGTATGTGCGCTGACCTCTATGTCCATTGTGGTACTGAATTACCTTTCATAACAGGGTGGGCAACTGGTTCATCCAGTTCAATGTGGGGTCGCTCCTTAGTAATTATGTAATTGTGGAGAACCACACAGGCTTTGACCACCTCGTTGACTGTTTCCACTTTTAGATTTATGGCTGTTGCAAGAATGCGCCATTTAGCAACCAGAATGCCAAAGGTACACTCTACTTTTCTCCGGGCCCTGGTCAGTCTGTAGTTGAAGATCCTTCTAGTGTGGTCCAAGTCCCGACTGGAATATGGCTTCAGCAGATTTTCACACATCTGGAAGGCCTCATCCGCAACCATAACAAATGGCAGCGGTGGGCCTTGAGTGTTGGGGAGAGGCTGTGGAGGAGGAAAATTAAAATTGTTGCCATACACACGACGGCCCATATCCGAGCTCTTGAAAGTCTGGGAATCATTGCCACGGCCAAAAGCTCCAATGTCCACGGCAAAGAAGAGACAGTCCGCATCAGCTATTGCCATGAGCACTACAGAAAAATATTTTTTGTAGTTGAAAAACTCCGATCCGGTTCTGGCAGGTTTGATAATGCAGATGTGCTTTCCATCCACCGCCCCTAAACAGTTGGGGAAATCAGACACATTCAAAAATTTATCTGCAATTTCGGGCCACATGTCCACGGTGGGTACTGGTATAAACTCCTCACGGAGTACATTCCATAAAGCCCGACAGGTGTCCACAACTATTCCGGACAGGGTGGATATTCCAAGCCGGTATTGGAAGTGGAGGGAAGATAAACTCTCCCCTGTGGCAAGAAATCTAGAAGAAAAACACAAACAAAAAACAACATTACAATCTACTCTTTTTATGGTGTGGTTAAAAAGAAAAAAAAAGAGGAAAACACAAAAAAAACTTGTCAGAATAAACAAAATAGGGACTGTCATTGGTTTAGATTTTGAACGTACCTTAATGTCACCAGCAGACGTTCCTCGGGTGGAATCGCTCTACGGAGCTGGGTGTCCTGCCGCCTTATGGCTCCTTGTACACGAGACAGCAAATCCCGGAGCGATTCTTGCGACATTCTCGTGTACTCCTGGAATTTCTCAGGGTTGGTATTCAGCTCGGCATAGAGCATGTGATAGGCTCCACGGCTCTCATGCACTTCTATTATGGGGTGCCTCCAAAAATGCCTACGTTGTCTCCTTCTCCAACTTTTGCGGTTTCGGTCTTGCTCCCAAGCAAAAGCACAGGCCAGAAAAATCTTGAAGCTGAAATCCAGGTTGAAATAAAAGCTCTCCATGCTAAGATCCATCATGACACAGGAAACAGTAGCAAGCTGTTAACATTTCAGTAGCCCTAGGGTCTATAAATAAAGAGCCCATCATATACGCCCTCTCTATTCCCATTGGTGGTGTCAGGTTATCTTTGTTTGGCTCCTGTGATATTTTTGGAATTGTGCAAAAAAAACGCAAACGCATGCAAAAACGCATGTAAACGCGTGTAAACGCGTGTAAACGCTGCGTTTTTTAAGACGCATGCGTTAACGCATGCGGCAAAAAAACGCAGCGTTGACACGCGTTTACATGCATTTTTGCATGTGTTTGAAACGCGTTAAAAACGCATGCAGATCAAAACGCAAGTGTGAAACCAGCCTTAGCTGTAACATATCCTTAAAGATTAATTTCTTACATTTGCATTTAGACTTCTTTACATCAAAACTGCAGAGCAATGCATAACAAGCATGGTGACAAATTTCACTAAGATATTGTGGCTGTGGAAAAATATATAGAGAAAAATGGAATTCATCAATGCTTGCAGATTACAGTTGGACATTTGTAAGAGATGATCCGATTCAGGAGTACAAGAGATAAGCAAAAAAACGTTGTCACTGATTGAGGACCAAATTTTGTAGTGCAATTTGTATAACTGTTCAAAATTCACAATAGAATTTAGGCATGTTCTAGTTATTTGAATAGTTGCTAAGTTTCCTCTAAATAAACATAAAATTGGCATAAAAAATTAGTGCATTTTTATATTTGCAAAAATAATAATTTTCCAAAGTACTGAAACTTTTATGCAATAATTATTTGATATCATAGAAACAAGAGCCAACTAAAAATTAGCATTGTCAGATTTGAATTCAGGAGGTCTAAGTCATTAAGAAATTGGTCATAGAGATAAGCAAGCATTACAATGCTGTGGTGCGCGTTGCTCGAACTGAGCCATTCCTAATACATTCGATTAACTAGTAGAATGGGAGTCAATGGAAATCCAAACTTTTTTCCAGCAGACCCTACAAAGAGGTCTTGGGGGGGGCAATGAAAATGTTCAAATCCATTGGAAAAACGCTGAATGGAAGGAGAACAGCATGATGAAGACCCCTGGAAGCATCTCTGAGTCCCATATCGCTGCTTTGAACAATGGTGTCACAATTTTACTCCACTTTAAGGAGTGACATTAAATAGTGATGAACGAATATATTTGTTACTCGAGATTTCTCGAGCATGCTCGGGGGTCCTCCGAGTATTTTTAAGTGCTCGGAGATTTAGTTTTTCTTGCCGCAGCTGAATGATTTACATCTCTTAGCCAGCATAAGTACATGTGGGGATTCCCTACGAACCAGGCAACCCCCACATGTACTTATGCTGGCTAACAAATGTAAATCATTCAGCTGCGGCAAGAAAAACTAAATCTCCGAGCACTAAAAAATACTCGGAGGACCCCCGAGCATGCTCGAGATATCTCGAGCAATGAGTATATTTGCTCATCACTAACAATAAAACATTCCAAACTAATGAGAAATTGCATTTTACAGGAAAAAAATGTTATGAATCATTTTTCCTGCTTAGTGACTTGTATATAAGGCCAAATTTACAAAGGAGTTAACAAAAATGAAACTTAAGTAAACTAGAATTGGTTTTAACCCCTTTCTGCCAGCTGACGGAATCGTACGTCAGCTGGCAGTATCCCCCGCTTTGAGATGTGCTCCGGCGGTGGGCTACGGCATTTTCAACAGCTGACATGTGCCCGCAATGGGCAAGAGCGGAATCGCGATCCGCCCATGCCCATTAACTAGTTAAATGCCGCTGTCAAACTCTGACAGCGGCATTTAACAAGTGCTGCCAGTCGCGCGGCCGGAAGTACGCGCACCGTTGACCCCGTCACGTGATCAGGTGTCATCGGTGCATTGCCATCACAAGCAGAGGTCTCCTGAAGTCCTCTATGGTTGATGATGATGGATTGCTTTGAGCACCACCCTGTCATCGGCGCTCAGAGTAATGCTGTAATTCAGCTACATAGAGGTGATTTGTGCATCACCTCTATGTAGCAGAGGAGACCGAGTAGTGGATGCTTCTAGCCTCCCATGGAGGCTATTAAAGCATGCCAAAAAATTTTTAAAAATGTGTTTATAAATATTTAAAAAAAAAAAAAAGTTAAAATCACCCCCCTTTTGCCCCAATCAAGATAAAACAATAAAAAAATCAAACCCACACATATTTGGTATTGCCGGGTCCAGAAACGCCCGATCTGTCAATGAAAAAAGGATTAACCTGATTGCTAAACGGTGCAGTGAATAAAAATCAAAATGCCAAAATTACTTTTTTTTGGTCGCCGTGACATTGCATTAAAATGCAATAACGTATGGCACAAAAGTGGTATAATTAAAAATGTCAGCTTGGCATGCAAAAAATAAGCCCTCATCCGACCCCAGATCACGAAAAATGGAGACGTTACCGGTATCGGAAACATTTTTTACCACTTAGCTAAAATAAACCTAGATATGCTTGGTGTCTATGAACTCATAATGACCTGGAGAATCATAATGGCAGTTTTAGCTTTTGGTGAACCTAGCAAAAAAGCCACACAAAAAACAAGTGTGGGATTGCACTTTTTTTGCAATGTCATTGCACTTGGAATTTTTTTTCCTGTTTTCTGTTACAGGATATGGTAAAACCAATGGTATCATTCAAAAGTAAAAATTATCCTGCAAAAAATAAGCCCTCACATGGCCATATTGACAGAAAAATACAAAAGTTATGGGTCTGGAAAGAAGGGGAGCAAAAAACAAAAATGAAAAAAGCTACGTGGGTTAAGGGGTTAATTAAAAAAACAGGAAATTTCACTTTAATTTATGAAGGAAGCAAAAATTGAAAATAAGGGACTCATAGAGACACAGTTACACCCTGTATTAAGCATAAAGGAGGGCTTCATACACATTCTGTTCAAATTCTCGTGTATTAGTACTCCTAGACACATAAATGCTATGCACTAAGTGCAATTCCTGCACCACATTACAAGCAGGGTCATCCATACACCCTTAAAGGCACCAACTGTATTGCCTCAGTCAAATATTGTGAACAAAGTGTAGTTCTAGAACTCCTACACTCATAAAGGCTTTGTACTTTGTGCAAGTATGGTCATCCATAGAGCCTAAAAGTCAACAACTTGCAGGCCTCATTCAAATATACAACATTAAAAACACTTTATGTGCTGCTATCATCTGGTGATGTGTAAAAGTCGGGTGTAAGCCTTTTTCCTCTTTGTCAAAAATACCCAGTGATGAAGATGTGGATGCTAGGAGGGTGTCAGGAAATTGGCCCAGACCTTTGACAGTGTACCCTGCCTCTGCTGTACCTGGTGTGTCGCTCCCTCACCTCTCCTCCTTGGTTTGGCCAGGAAGCTTGCCTCCTGCCACTAGCATTATCTGATTTTTTCAACATATTTTACACAATGGCCTTCTGGTACAGTATAGCACTATTTTAGAAGATCTCTCTGCCTCAGTAAGAAGAAATGGAAAGTTTCCCCTGTAGCGTGGGTCTAGAAGGGTGAGCAACCATTACTCTTTTTTGACCAAGATGAATGTAACGTGAAGGTCATGGAAAGGCAGTGGTATATAAAATTTACCATATGTACCATATGTGCAAAGATCTCTACAGCCAACACACTCCTCCATGTCACAGGCTTACCACGACAAAAAGGAGCAAAAAGACCGCAGCGTCGGATTTCTCTTACTCCTGCACTGATTAGAAGCATTTCGCCGTCATATTAAACTGTTCAGGTTTCTTTTAGCAGTTCAGGGGTTAATCTGCTCAGTTGAGAGCTCCTGTAAGATTTCCTGCATTAGGGCTCAGCTGTTCACTTTCAGCCACTCCCATCTCCTATATAATATGGGATCTGGCTAAGATTCATTGTCAAAGCTAGTTTTTGCTGCATGGCTGGAGGTTGTTGTTGGTTGTTATTTGAGAAGGCATTTGGTGGATTTATCTGTGACTGTTGCTAAGTTTTGGGTGTGTGATAATTTCCCTTCTCCTACTTTGGTGTATTATGGTACACTGCTACTCCCCTCTTCCCTGTGTGGGGGAAGGGTAGAGATTGAGGGTGGATTCAAGATCTAAGGCAAGGAACCTGGCCCCGGCATTTTCCCCACCAGAAATAATCCGAGGAACAAGGTGAGCAAGGGCGCCCTGTTGTGAATTCTGTGATCAAGCTCCCTCCTGTGGTCACGAGTGGTACTGCGGCTTCTGAGTTTCCTTCCTCAGGTGATGAGGTTAAGTCGTTAGGTGCTGCTCTATTTAACTCCACCTAGTGCTTTGATCCTGGCCTCCAGTCAATGTTCTAGTATTGGTCTTCCTTCATCCTGGATCATTCCTGTGGCCTGTCTGCTCAGCATAAGCTAAGTTCTGCTTGTGTTACTTTTGTTGCTATATTTTCTGTCCAGCTTGCTTTTTTGGTTTTACTTGCTTGCTGGAAGCTCTGAGACGCAGAGGGAGCACCTCCGTACCGTTAGTCGGTGCGGAGGGTCTTTTTGCCCCTCTGCGTGGTTGTTTGTAGGTTTTTGTGTTGACCGCAAGGCTATCTTTCCTATCTTCGGTCTATTCGGTAGGTCGGGCCTCACTTTGCTAAATCTATTTCATCTCTGTGTTTGTATTTTCATCTTAACTCACAGTCATTATATGTGGGGGGCTGCCTTTTCCTTTGGGGAATTTCTCTGAGGCAAGGTAGGCTTATTTTTCTATCTTCAGGGCTAGTTAGTTTCTCAGGCTGTGCCGAGTTGCATAGGGAGCGTTAGGCGCAATCCACGGCTACCTCTAGTGTGGTTTGATAGGTTTAGGGATTGCGGTCAGCAGAGTTTCCACGTCTCAGAGCTCGTCCTATGTTTTGTGGTTTTTGTCAGGTCACTTGTGTGCTCTGAACTTCAAGGTCCATTGTGGTTCTGAATTACCTATTCATAACAGTACTGGAGGCCCAAAGTACTATGCTTCTCAATAGAGGGAAAAAAGAAGTTCTGAGACCATTTTTTTTTCTTTGCACTGTGTTTTGCCTTTTTTTTCCCCTAGACATTTGGGTGGTTCAGGACACAGGTGTGGTGATGGACATTAAAGGTCTGTCTTCATGTGTGGATCTTCTCACTGCAAGAGTACAAAATATTCAAGACTTTGTGGCTCAGAATTCTATGTTAGAACCAAGAATTCCTATTCCTGATTTGTTTTCTGGAGATAGAGCTAAATTTCTGAGTTTCAAAAATAATTGCAAACTGTTTCTGGCGTTGAAACCTCGCTCCTCTGGTGACCCAGTTCAACAAGTTAAGATTATTATTTCTTTATTACGTGGCGACCCTCAAGACTGGGCATTTTCCCTTGCGCCAGGAGATCCTGCATTATGTAATATTGATGCGTTTTTTCTGGCGCTCGGATTACTGTACGATGAACCTAATTCAGTGGATCAGGCAGAGAAAAATTTGCTGGCTCTGTGTCAGGGTCAGGATGAGATAGAGATTTATTGTCAGAAGTTTAGAAAGTGGTCTGTGCTCACTCAATGGAATGAATGTGCTTTGGCAGCAATCTTCAGAAAGGGTCTCTCTGAAGCCCTTAAGGATGTCATGGTTTTTTTTTCTTATGCCTGCTGGTCTGAATGAGTCTATGTCTTTGGCCATTCAGATCGGTCGACGCTTGCGTGAGTGTAAATCTGTGCACCATTTGGCGGTATTATCTGAGCATAAACCTGAGCCTATGCAGTGTGATAGGACTTTGACCAGAGCTGAAAGGCAAGAACACAGACGTCAGAATGGGCTGTGTTTCTACTGTGGTGATTCCACTCATGCTATCTCCGATTGTCCTATGCGCATTAAGCGGTTCGCTAAGTCTGCCACCATTGGTACGGTACAGTCGAAATTTCTTTTGTCCGTTACTTTGATCTGCTCTTTGTCTTCCTATTCTGTCATGGCATTTGTGGATTCAGGCGCTGCCCTGAATTTGATGGACTTGGAGTTTGCTAGGCGCTGTGGGTTTGTCTTGGAGCCCTTGCAGTGTCTTATTCCATTGAGAGGAATTGATGCTACGCCTTTGGCCAAGAATAAGCCTCAGTATTGGACCCAGCTGACCATGTGCATGGCTCCTGCGCACCAGGAGGATATTCGCTTTCTGGTGTTGCAAAATCTGCATGATGTGGTCGTGTTGGGGTTGCCATGGCTACAAGTCCATAACCCAGTATTAGATTGGAAATCAATGTCTGTGTCCAGCTGGGGTTGTCAGGGGGTACATGGTGATGTTCCATTTCTGTCTATCTCATCATCCACCCCTTCTGAGGTCCCAGAGTTCTTGTCTGATTACCGGGATGTATTCGATGAGCCCAAGTCCAATGCCCTACCTCCGCATAGGGATTGTGATTGTGCTATCGAGTTGATTCCTGGTAGTAAGTTTCCTAAGGGTCGACTGTTTAATTTATCTGTACCTGAGCACGCCGCTATGCGGAGTTACGTAAAAGAATCCTTGGAGAAGGGTCATATTCGGCCGTCGTCATCGCCATTGGGAGCAGGGTTCTTTTTTGTGGCCAAGAAGGATGGTTCGCTGAGACCTTGTATTGATTACCGCCTTCTAAATAAAATCACGGTCAAATTTCAGTACCCCTTGCCGCTGCTATCTGATTTGTTTGCTCGGATTAAGGGGGCTAGTTGGTTCACCAAGATAGATCTTCGTGGTGCATATAATCTTGTGCGTATTAAACGGGGCGATGAATGGAAAACTGCATTTAATACGCCCGAGGGCCATTTTGAGTACCTAGTTATGCCATTTGGACTTGCTAATGCTCCATTAGTATTTCAGTCCTTTATGCATGACATCTTCCGAGAGTACCTGGATAAATTCCTGATTGTATACTTGGATGATATTTTGGTCTTCTCGGATGATTGGGAGTCTCATGTGAAGCAGGTCAGAATGGTGTTCCTGGTCCTGCGTGCTAATTCTTTGTTTGTGAAGGGATCAAAGTGTCTCTTTGGTGTTCAGAAGGTTTCATTTTTGGGGTTCATTTTTTCCCCTTCTACCATCGAGATGGACCCTGTTAAGGTCCAGGCCATTTATGATTGGACTCAGCCGACATCTCTGAAGAGTCTGCAAAAGTTCCTTGGCTTTGCTAATTTTTATCGTCGCTTCATCTGTAATTTTTCTAGTATTGCTAAACCATTGACCGATTTGACCAAGAAGGGTGCTGATGTAGTCAATTGGTCTTCTGCTGCTGTGGAAGCTTTTCAAGAGTTAAAGCGTCGTTTTTCTTCTGCCCCTGTGTTGTGTCAACCAGATGTTTCGCTTCCGTTCCAGGTTGAGGTTGATGCTTCTGAAATTGGAGCGGGGGCTGTTTTGTCGCAAAGAGGTGCTGATTGCTCGGTGATGATGCCATGCGCCTTCTTTTCCAGGAAGTTTTCGCCTGCTGAGCGAAATTATGATGTTGGTAATCGAGAGTTGCTGGCCATGAAGTGGGCATTCGAGGAGTGGCGTCATTGGCTTGAAGGAGCTAAGCATCGTGTGGTGGTCTTGACTGATCACAAGAACTTGACTTATCTCGAGTCTGCCAAACGGTTGAATCCTAGACAGGCTCGTTGGTCGCTGTTTTTCTCCCGTTTTGACTTTGTGGTTTCGTACCTTCCGGGCTCTAAAAATGTGAAGGCGGATGCCCTGTCTAGGAGTTTTGTGCCCGACTCTCCGGGTTTGCCTGAGCCGGCGGGTATTCTCAAAGAGGGAGTAATTGTGTCTGCCATCTCCCCTGATTTGCGGCAGGTGCTGCAAAAATTTCAGGCTAATAAACCTGATCGTTGACCAGCAGAGAAACTGTTTGTCCCTGATAGGTGGACGAATAAAGTTATCTCTGAGGTTCATTCTTCGGTGTTGGCTGGTCATCCTGGAATCTTTGGTACCAGAGATTTGGTGGCTAGATCCTTTTGGTGGCCGTCTCTGTCGCGGGATGTGCGTTCTTTTGTGCAGTCCTGTGGGATTTGTGCTCAGGCTAAGCCCTGCTGTTCTCGTGCCAGTGGGTTGCTTTTGCCCTTGCCGATCCCGAAGAGGCCTTGGACACATATCTCTATGGATTTTATTTCGGATCTCCCCGTCTCTCAAAAAATGTCGGTCATTTGGGTAGTTTGTGATCGCTTCTCTAAGATGATCCATTTGCTACCCTTGTCTAAATTACCTTCCTCCTCTGATTTGGTGCCATTGTTCTTCCAGCATGTGGTTCGTTTACATGGCATTCCAGAGAACATCGTTTCTGACAGAGGTTCCCAGTTTGTTTCGAGGTTTTGGCGAGCTTTTTGTGCTAGGATGGGCATTGATTTGTCTTTTTCCTCGGCTTTCCATCCTCAGACAAATGGCCAGACTGAACGAACCAATCAGACCTTGGAAACATATCTGAGATGTTTTGTTTCTGCTGATCAGGATGATTGGGTGTCCTTTTTGCCATTGGCTGAGTTCGCTCTTAATAATCGGGCCAGCTCGGCTACCTTGGTTTCACCGTTTTTCTGCAATTCTGGGTTCCATCCTCGTTTCTCTTCAGGGCAGGTTGAGTCTTCGGACTGTCCTGGTGTGGATACTGTGGTGGACAGGTTGCAGCGGATTTGGACTCATGTAGTGGACAATTTGACCTTGTCCCAGGAGAAGGCTCAACGTTTCGCTAATCGCAGACGCTGTGTGGGTCCCCGACTTCGTGTTGGGGATTTGGTTTGGTTGTCATCTCGTTATATTCCTATGAAGGTTTCCTCTCCTAAGTTTAAGCCTCGTTTCATTGGCCCGTATAGGATTTCTGAGGTTCTTAATCCTGTATCTTTTCTTTTGACCCTTCCAGCTTCTTTTTCCATCCATAACGTATTCCATAGGTCATTGTTGCGGAGATACGTGGCGCCTGTGGTTCCATCTGTTGATCCTCCTGCCCCGGTTTTGGTGGAGGGGGAGTTGGAGTATATAGTGGAGAAGATTTTGGATTCTCGTGTTTCGAGACGGAAACTCCAGTATCTGGTTAAGTGGAAGGGTTATGGTCAGGAAGATAATTCCTGGGTCTTTGCCTCTGATGTCCATGCTGCCGATCTTGTTCGTGCCTTTCATATGGCTCATCCTGGTCGGCCTGGGGGCTCTGGTGAGGGTTCGGTGACCCCTCCTCAAGGGGGGGGTACTATTGTGAATTCTGTGATCAAGCTCCCTCCTGTGGTCACGAGTGGTACTGCGGCTTCTGAGTTTCCTTCCTCAGGTGATGAGGTTAAGTCGTTAGGTGCTGCTCTATTTAACTCCACCTAGTGCTTTGATCCTGGCCTCCAGTCAATGTTCTAGTATTGGTCTTGCTTCATCCTGGATCGTTCCTGTGGCCTGTCTGCTCAGCATAAGCTAAGTTCTGCTTGTGTTACTTTTGTTGCTATATTTTCTGTCCAGCTTGCTTTTTTGGTTTTACTTGCTTGCTGGAAGCTCTGAGACGCAGAGGGAGCACCTCCGTACCGTTAGTCGGTGCGGAGGGTCTTTTTGCCCCTCTGCGTGGTTGTTTGTAGGTTTTTGTGTTGACCGCAAGGCTATCTTTCCTATCTTCGGTCTATTCGGTAGGTCGGGCCTCACTTTGCTAAATCTATTTCATCTCTGTGTTTGTATTTTCATCTTAACTCACAGTCATTATATGTGGGGGGCTGCCTTTTCCTTTGGGGAATTTCTCTGAGGCAAAGTAGGCTTATTTTTCTATCTTCAGGACTAGCTAGTTTCTCAGGCTGTGCCGAGTTGCATAGGGAGCGTTAGGCGCAATCCACGGCTACCTCTAGTGTGGTTTGATAGGTTTAGGGATTGCGGTCAGCAGAGTTTCCACGTCTCAGAGCTCGTCCTATGTTTTGTGGTTTTTGTCAGGTCACTTGTGTGCTCTGAACTTCAAGGTCCATTGTGGTTCTGAATTACCTATTCATAACAGCGCCCCTAGCGTTAGGGGCAAGACAGGGCACCCGACAACAGATTCGCAACATTAGCTCTGACCGAAATAGTATTTTAAGCCATTATGGATCCTATCACTATTCTGACAGGGCAACTCCAGCAGTTCAGCCTGGAGGTGGCAGATCTATGCACTGTTGTTTTGCAACACCCTAACACATCAGGTTTGAGGACCGTGACTCCCAGGCAACCCTTACTGGAGCCTAAGATTGCTTTCCCTGACAGGTTCTCTGGGGATGTGACAAATTTGTTGTTTTCAGGGAGGCCTGTAAACTATGCTTCAGGTTACATCCTTTTTCCTCAGGAACTGAGGAGCAACAGGTGGGAATAATAATGCATCCCGTCTATCTCTCAGTTAGTCCAGATGGTGGAGGATTTTTTTCTGGTGCTGGGTCATATATACGATGACCCGACCATGTCTCCCAGTCTAAGTCCACACTGTGTCAGCTTCAGCAGGGAGACCGGCTGGCAGAGGAGTATTGGTCCGAGTTTTGGAGATGTTCACTGACACTAAGTGGAATGACCCTGCGCTCCGTAGCCAGTTCTGTCAAGAGTTATCAGTAAGGGTGAATGATGCCTTAGCCCTGTATGAAACTACTGTTTCCCTTCAGGTGGCCATGTCTCTGGCTATCCGGGTGGATCGCCTTCTTCTCCAGAGACATAAAGAGACACCCAAAAGTGCGGGAGGTACAGGGCCAAGGGAAACCTGGTCTAAGTCATCTGAGGAACCTATGCAGTTGAGTGGGGAAACTCATTCTAGAAATCAGTCTGCAGTTTGGCGTAAAAGGGGTGTATGATTTTATTCCAAGAGAAAAAGCCATTTTGTGGATGCATGGCCTTTCCTACCTCACTGCAAATAGCTGCTGGAAAACTAAGGAACCCGGGTTGCGGGGAGGTTCACCACTTGGGTGCACATATCTCCTCCATGGGTAGGACATAATTTTTTCTGCCTGCTGAAATTCATCTGGGCAAAAATAAGGTGGTTATTTATGCCTTTCTTGGACAGTGTGGCGAGGTTTAACTGGATCGATGCTTGGTTCGTCCAGGACCTCAAACCACAAACATTATCCAGACCTATATTCCTATTCGCCATCAACTCCGCACCCTTGAGACAGGGGTATTTTATTCAAGTTGTCTGGGGTTACATTTACATGTTGTGGCCATGCACTGAGAAGGTACTGACTGTTATGTGCTTGTGGGTCTGCCTCTTCTATGGTTCTTTAACTACCTTGGCTCACTCTGCACAACCCTGTGATAGATTGGCAGATTTGGGAGATGGTAAAGTGGAGTGAGTATTGTCAAGGACTCTGCTTGGGCACTCAGCATGCAAGGGTGCATACCCAGTCTGTGCCTAAATACTTATCTGACTTTGAGGATGTGTTTTGGAGCAAGGTCAAGGTTTATGTCATCCCCAATAGACCAGTAGGTGATTCTCTACCAGAACATTTCCTGTGTCTACCTGAGGAAGCAGCTAAGTGTGTTAACCCCTTACAGCACATAATACTTTATGGATCAAATATATTACATTTTTTCAGCCCATCAAAATTTTTTGCAGCTATATATTTGCCAACAGATTACACAACCCTAATCCCTGTCTACAGACTGTACTCTGTCACTCTCCCTGTCTCACTCACAGCAAAGCAAACAATTAGCCTTTAGAAGGGCTGTTAGTATGATGGCTCAGCTTCATCACCATTACCAATACTACAGGCCTCTCATTCATTATACTGTGCACACACAGGACTAGACAAGCACTCTTTCTCTTTAATGCGGTGTCACAAAGCTGTGCAATGGAGTCAGTGCCAAGCCAGGAGTCGCCTGTTCTTTAATAACACCTGATGATGTCATATGGCTAGCAAATCACAGTAATGCCACAACCAAAAAGGCTACAGAATTACAGTAACACGCAGGAAATCCCCACAAGCTTATTGGCTGTGTAACTGGTGCCAAAAATGTGATGCAGAGATTTGAGTTTTACATACTTGCCAAGTACGAACATGTTTGAGCCCCCTGATACTCGAGTGATAACCGAGCATCACAAAGCACGTTCACTCTTCCCTACTCATTTCATAATGGTACCTGACAACTTTTGAAAATTTGTAGAATCAATAGGTGATGTCACATCTAGGGTTGAGCGAAACAGGTCGTTCATTTTCAAAAGTCGCCGACTTTTGGCAAAGTCGGGTTTCATGAAACCCGATCCGACCCCTGTGCGGGGTCGGCCATGCGGTACGCGACTTTCGCGCCAAAGTCGCGTTTCAATGACACGAAAAGCGCCATTTCTCAGCCAATGAAGGTAAACGCAGAGTGTGGGCAGCGTGATGACATAGGTCCTGGTCCCCACCATCTTAGAGAAGGGCATTGCAGTGATTGGCTTGCTGTCTGCGGCGTCACAGGGGCTATAAAGGGGCGTTCCCGCTGACCGCCATCTTACTGCTGCTGATCTGAGCTTAGGGAGAGGTTGCTGCCGCTTCGTCAGAAGCAGGGATAGCGTTAGGCAGGGTCCATTAACCACCAAACCGCTTGTGCTGTAGCGATTTCCACTGCCCAACACCACCTTCGGTGTGCAGGGACAGTGGAAGCTACATTTTTTTTTTTTTCCCCTCAGCGCTGTAGCTCATTGGGCTGCCCTAGAAGGCTCCCTGATAGCTGCATTGCTGTGTGTACGCCGCTGTGCAAACCAACTGCTTTTTTCAAAGCACAAATCCTCTTGTTCCTTCCTTTCTGCACAGCTATCTTTTTTGTTTGTACACACTTTTTATTTAATTTGTGCATCAGTCCACTCCTTATTGCTGCCTGCCATACCTGGCTGAGATTACTGCAGGGAGATAGTAATTGAAGGACACTCCCTGTTTTTTTTTTTTGTGGGAGATTAAGATTGACATTTCTGCTAGAGTGCCATCCCTGTGTGTGCCATCTCTCAGTCAGTGGGCCATAGAAAGCCTATTAATTTTTTTGCTTGATTTGGGTTATAAAATCTACCTGAAAAAATCACTACATCAATCAGTGGGAGAAAAATATTGGCCTCAGGGCTGGTGTGCCACTCCTGACTCCTGTGTGCATCATCACTCACTCAGTGGGCCATAGAAAGCCCTTTTTTTTTTTTTTTGCTTTATTTGGGTTCTAAATTCTACCTGAAAAAATCAATAAATCAATCAGTGGGAGATTAATATTGGCCTTTGGGCTTGTGTGCCAGTCCTAAGCGTGCCATCTCTCTCTCTCAGATAGTGGGCCATAGAAAGCCTATTTATTATTTTTTTTATTGGGTTTATAAATTTTCCCTGGAACAAAAAAAAAAAAAGTGGGAGATTAATATTGGCCTCTGGGCTTGTGTGCCAGTCCTGAGCGTGCCATCTCTCTCACAAATAGTGGGCCATAGAAAGCCTATTTATTTTTTTGCTTGATTTGGGTTATAAAATCTACCTGAAAAAATCACTACATCAATCAGTGGGAGAAAAATATTGGCCTCAGGGCTTGTGTGCCACTCTTGACTCCTGTGTGTGCCATCTCTCAGTCAGTGGGCCATAGAAAGCCTATTTATTTTTTTGCTTGATTTTGGTTCTAAAATCTACCTGAAAAAATCACTACATCAATCAGTGGGAGAAAAATATTGGCCTCAGGGCTTGTGTGCCACTCCTGACTCCTGTGTGCATCATCACTCACTCAGTGGGCCATAGAAAGCCCATTTTTTTTTTTTTTGCTTTATTTGGGTTCTAAATTCTACCTGAAAAAATCAATAAATCAATCAGTGGGAGATTAATATTGGCCTTTGGGCTTGTGTGCCAGTCCTAAGCGTGCCATCTCTCTCTCTCAGATAGTGGGCCATAGAAAGCCTATTTATTATTTTTTTTATTGGGTTTATAAATTTTCCCTGGAACAAAAAAAAAAAAAGTGGGAGATTAATATTGGCCTCTGGGCTTGTGTGCCAGTCCTGAGCGTGCCATCTCTCTCACAAATAGTGGGCCATAGAAAGCCTATTTATTTTTTTGCTTGATTTGGGTTATAAAATCTACCTGAAAAAATCACTACATCAATCAGTGGGAGAAAAATATTGGCCTCAGGGCTTGTGTGCCACTCTTGACTCCTGTGTGTGCCATCTCTCAGTCAGTGGGCCATAGAAAGCCTATTTATTTTTTTGCTTGATTTTGGTTCTAAAATCTACCTGAAAAAATCACTACATCAATCAGTGGGAGAAAAATATTGGCCTCAGGGCTTGTGTGCCACTCCTGACTCCTGTGTGCATCATCACTCACTCAGTGGGCCATAGAAAGCCCTTTTTTTTTTTTTTTGCTTTATTTGGGTTCTAAATTCTACCTGAAAAAATCAATAAATCAATCAGTGGGAGATTAATATTGGCCTTTGGGCTTGTGTGCCAGTCCTAAGCGTGCCATCTCTCTCTCTCTCAGATAGTGGGCCATAGAAAGCCTATTTATTATTTTTTTTATTGGGTTTATAAATTTTCTCTGGAACAAAAAAAAAAAAAAGTGGGAGATTAATATTGGCCTCTGGGCTTGTGTGCCAGTCCTGAGCGTGCCATCTCTCTCACAAATAGTGGGCCATAGAAAGCCTATTTATTTTTTTGCTTGATTTGGGTTCTAAAATGTACCTGAAAAAATCACTACATCAATCAGTGGGAGAAAAATATTGGCCTCAGGGCTTGTGTGCCACTCCTGACTCCTGTGTGCATCATCACTCACTCAGTGGGCCATAGAAAGCCCTTTTTTTTTTTCTTTTTGCTTTATTTGGGTTCTAAATTCTACCTGAAAAAATCAATAAATCAATCAGTGGGAGATTAATATTGCCCTTTCTGCTTGTGTGCCAGTCTTGACTCCTGGGTGTGCCATCTCTCTCTCTCTCTCCAATTGTGGGCCATAGAAAGCCTATTATTTTTTTAGCTTGATTTGGGTTCCAAAATCTACCTGAAAAAATCACTACATCAATCAGTGGGAGATAAATATTGGCCTCTGGGCTTGTGTGCCACTCCTGACTCCTGTGTGCGTCATCTCTCACTCATTGGGCCATAGAAAGCCTTTTTTTGTTTTATTTGTTTTCTAAATTCTCCCTGAAAAAATCATTTTATTTTATTTGGTTTCTAAAATCTTCCTGAAAAAATCATTTTATTCTATTATTTTTTTTCCTAAAGTCTCCCTGAAAAAAAAAAAAAAAAACAAATCAGTGGGAGATTAATATTGCCCTTTCTGCTTGTGTGCCAGTCTTGACTCCTGGGTGTGCCATCTCTCTCTCTCTCTCTCTCCAATTGTGGGCCATAGAAAGCCTATTATTTTTTTAGCTTGATTTGGGTTCCAAAATCTACCTGAAAAAATCACTACATCAATCAGTGGGAGATAAATATTGGCCTCTGGGCTTGTGTGCCACTCCTGACTCCTGTGTGCGTCATCTCTCACTCAGTGGGCCATAGAAAGCCTTTTTTTGTTTTATTTGTTTTCTAAATTCTCCCTGAAAAAATCATTTTATTTTATTTGGTTTCTAAATTCTTCCTGAAAAAATCATTTTATTCTATTATTTTTTTTCCTAAAGTCTCCCTGAAAAAAAAAAAAAAAACAAATCAGTGAGAGATTAATATTGCCCTTTCTGCTTGTGTGCCAGTCTTGACTCCTGGGTGTGCCATCTCTCTCTCTCTCTCCAATTGTGGGCCATAGAAAGCCTATTATTTTTTTAGCTTGATTTTGGTTCCAAAATCTACCTGAAAAAATCACTACATCAATCAGTGGGAGATAAATATTGGCCTCTGGGCTTGTGTGCCACTCCTGACTCCTGTGTGCGTCATCTCTCACTCAGTGGGCCATAGAAAGCCTTTTTTTGTTTTATTTGTTTTCTAAATTCTCCCTGAAAAAATCATTTTATTTTATTTGGTTTCTAAATTCTTCCTGAAAAAATCATTTTATTCTATTATTTTTTTTTCTTAAAGTCTCCCTGAAAAAAAAAAAAAAAAAACAGTGGGAGATTAATATTGCCCTTTCTGCTTGTGTGCCAGTCTTGACTCCTGGGTGTGCCATCTCTCTCTCTCTCTCTCTCCAATTGTGGGCCATAGAAAGCCTATTATTTTTTTAGCTTGATTTGGGTTCCAAAATCTACCTGAAAAAATCACTACATCAATCAGTGGGAGATAAATATTGGCCTCTGGGCTTGTGTGCCACTCCTGACTCCTGTGTGCGTCATCTCTCACTCAGTGGGCCATAGAAAGCCTTTTTTGTTTTATTTGTTTTCTAAATTCTCCCTGAAAAAATCATTTTATTTTATTTGGTTTCTAAATTCTTCCTGAAAAAATCATTTTATTCTATTATTTTTTTTTCCTAAAGTCTCCCTGAAAAAAAAAAAAAAAAAAAAACAGTGGGAGATTAATATTTACATTTGTGCTTCAGTGACAGTCCTGCGTGTGTGGCATCTCTCTCATTTGTTGCCACCAACAACAGAGTGTGTAACATTGTGCCTGATTTTCGTTGTGGTCTCACTCACATGTAAAGGGGTAGCTAAATCATACTGAAGTTATAGCTCACCGTGTAATTTGTGTGACAGCAACAAATACCGTTAGTTTGTTTACGTTTTTAAAACAATGAGGAAGTCTGGTGGAAGAGGTCGTGGCCGGAGGCGTTCATTGTCAGCTGGTAATGAGGGTAGTGGTAGTGGTGGAGCATCAGCTGGTCGTGGGAAAAAAAATATTGCACCTAAGTCTGGAGCTGTGGAGCCAGGTTCGTCGTCTGGCTACACAAGGCCTCGAACGCTCCCTTTTCTGGGAGTAGGAAAACCGCTTTTAAAGCCGGAGCAGCAAGAGCAAGTTTTGGCTTATCTTGCTGACTCAGCCTCTAGCTCTTTTGCCTCCTCTCGTGAAACTGGTAAATGTCAAAGCAGCGCGTCGTTAGTGGATGTTCACGGTCAGGGACAAGTCGCTTCCTTGTCCTCTTCAGCAAAAACAACAACAGAGAAGAATGCAGCAGGCGACACAACGGGTTACTCCATGGAGCTCTTTACACATACCGTCCCTGGCTTAGAAAGTGAAGCAGTTAACAGTCCATGCCCATTACAAGTTGAATCTGACATGGAGTGCACTGATGCACAGCCACAGCCAGACTACTATGCTGGTCCTTTGACTCAGACCACAACATTGCCCTCGCAGGGTAATGATCAAGAATCAGACCCTGATGAGACTATGTTGCCCCATCACGAGCGCTATACCACCGACCGACACGGTGACACAGACGAAGTTGCACACGAGCTACAAGAAGAGGTAATAGATGACCCAGTTCTTGACCCCGATTGGCAGCCATTGGGGGAACAGGGTGCAGGCGGCAGCAGTTCTGAAGCGGAGGAGGAGGGGCCGCAGCAGGCATCAACATCGCAACAGGTTCCATCTGCCGGGCCCGTATCTTGCCCAAAACGCGTGGCAAAGCCAAAACCTGTTGGAGGACAGCGTGGCCATCCGGTTAAAGCTCAGTCTGCAATGCCTGAAAAGGTATCCGATGCTAGAAAGAGTGCAGTCTGGCATTTTTTTAAACAACATCCAATTGATCAGCGCAAAGTCATCTGTCAAAAATGTTCAACTACCTTAAGCAGAGGACAGAATCTGAAAAGTCTCAATACAAGTTGCATGCATAGACATTTAACCACCATGCATTTGCAAGCCTGGACTAAGTACCAAACGTCCCTTAAGGTTGTAGCACCCTCGGCCAATGAAGCTAGTCAGCAACGCAACATCCCTTCCGGCAGTGTAGGGCCACCATTTTCCGCACCACCTGCAGTATCTGTGCAGGTTTCTTTGCCAGGCCAAAGCAGTCAGGGTCAGGGAATCACCAGTTTTGTAGTAGGAAACACTGCATCTAGGGCACCGGCGGCAACAATACCATCTCCCACCGTCTCTCAGTCTGCCATGTCCACCGGCACCCCCGCTAGTTCCACGATCTCCAGCTCTCCAGTCCAGCTCACCCTACATGAGACTATGGTTAGAAAAAGGAAGTACTTAGCCTCGCATCCGCGTACACAGGGTTTGAACGCCCACATAGCTAGACTAATCTCGTTAGAGATGATACCCTACTGGTTAGTTGAAAGCGAAGCTTTCAAAGCCCTGATGGACTACGCTGTACCACGCTACGAGCTACCCAGTCAACACTTTTTTTCCAGAAAAGCCATCCCAGCCCTCCACCAGCATGTTAAAGAGCGCATCGTCCATGCACTCAGGCAATCTGTGAGCACAAAGGTGCACCTGACAACAGATGCATGGACCAGTAGGCATGGCCAGGGACGTTACGTGTCCATCACGGCACACTGGGTAAATGTGGTGGATGCAGGGTCCACAGGGGACAGCAAGTTTGGGACAGTTCTGCCTAGCCCACGGTCTAGGAAACAGTTGGCTGTAGCCGTTCGCACCCCCTCCTCCTCCTCTTCGTCCTCCTGCAGAAGCGAGAGCTCGTCCACAGACCGCAGTCGCACAACCACTCCATCCGCAGCTGCCACTGTTGCACACCAGGTCTCCCATTATGGGGCAGCTACTGGCAAACGTCAGCAGGCTGTATTGGCTATGAAGTGTTTGGGCGACAACAGACACACCGCGGAAGTTCTGTCCGAGTTCTTGCAGAAAGAAACGCAGTCGTGGCTGGGCACTGTAGATCTTGAGGCAGGCAAGGTAGTGAGTGATAACGGAAGGAATTTCATGGCTGCCATCTCCCTTTCCCAACTGAAACACATTCCTTGCCTGGCTCACACCTTAAACCTGGTGGTGCAGTGCTTCCTGAAAAGTTATCCGGGGTTATCCGACCTGCTCCTCAAAGTGCGTGGACTTTGCTCACATATCCGCCGTTCGCCCGTACACTCCACCCGTATGCAGACCTATCAGCGTTCTTTGAACCTTCCCCAGCATCGCCTAATCATAGACGTTGCAACAAGGTGGAACTCAACACTGCACATGCTTCAGAGACTGTGCGAACAGAGGCGGGCTGTTATGTTTTTGTGGGAGGATACACATACACGGGCAGGCAGTAGGATGGCAGACATGGAGTTGTCAGGTGTGCAGTGGTCGAAGATTCAAGACATGTGTCAAGTCCTTCAGTGTTTTGAGGAATGCACACGGCTGGTTAGTGCAGACAACGCCATAATAAGCATGAGCATCCCCCTAATGCGTCTGCTGATGCAAAGTTTGACGCACATAAAGGATCAGGCGTCTGCAGCTGAGGAAGAGGAAAGCCTTGATGACAGTCAGCCATTGTCTGGCCAGGGCAGTGTACAGGACGAGTTAGCGGGCGAAGAGGAGGAGGAGGACGAGGAGGATGATGGGGATGATTATATTTTTAATGAGGAAGCTTTTCCGGGGCCACTGGAAATTGGTGGCGCGGCAAGGCCGGGTTCTGGTTTTTGGAGGGACACAAGTGACGTGGATTTGCCTGAAACTGCCCCTCAACCAAGCACAACCGCAGATTTGAGAACTGGAACTTTGGCCCACATGGCGGATTATGCCTTACGTATCCTCAAAAGGGACACACGCATAACTAAAATGATGAACGATGACGATTACTGGTTGGCCTGCCTCCTTGATCCTCGCTATAAAGGCAAATTGCAAAATATAATGCCACATGAGAACTTGGAACTAATATTAGCAACCAAACAATCAACTCTTGTTGACCGTTTGCTTCTGGCATTCCCTGCACACAGCGCCCGTGATAGTTCTCACACGAGCTGCAGGGGCCAGCAGACCAGAGGAGTTAGAGGGGCAGAAATCAGAAGTGGCGTTGGCCAGAGGGGTTTTCTGACCAGGTTGTGGAGTGATTTTGCTATGACCGTAGACAGGACAGGTACTGCAGCATCAATTCAAAGTGACAGGAGACAACATTTGTCCAGTATGGTTACAAACTATTTTTCATCCCTTATCGATGTTCTCCCTCAACCGTCATTCCCATTTGATTACTGGGCATCAAAATTAGACACCTGGCCAGAATTGGCAGAATATGCATTGCAGGAGCTTGCTTGCCCGGCAGCTAGTGTCCTATCAGAAAGAGTATTCAGTGCTGCAGGTTCAATACTAACAGAAAAAAGGACTCGTCTGGCTACCCAAAATGTAGATGATCTAACCTTCATTAAAATGAACCACAACTGGATTTCGAAATCTTTTGCCCCACCTTGCCCGGCCGACACCTAGCTTTCCTATGAAAAGGTCTTGCCTGTGGACTCTTCTGAATGCCTTTTCCAATCTCGTAATTTTCTGCACCTGATTGTCCAGCATACGACATGTTTACACCTCACTAAATGGCCAAACTCCCCACACGGGGCCGTGGTATCGACACTTGGCGACAGCACCCGTGAGAGTGCTGTTTGTCTGAAGAGGTGGGTGTGCCCGCTTTTGGTCGACGGCACTGCCACTGGGTCCCTCCTAGTACAATAAAGTGTCTCTGGCGGTGGTGGTGCGCACCCAACGTCAGACACACCGTTGTAATATGAGGGGCCCTGGGCCTGTACCGCCGGCCACAAGACAGTTCCCCCCCCAGCTCAAACAGTGCTCTACCACTTGCAAAATTATCTCACAGCTTCACCAATGTTTAGTCTATGCGCTGACATCCTTCAATGCCTGCCACTGACAATACCATTGTATTGACATTTTTGTTATGTTAGGCCTTCGAAGCCTGTCTGCGGTCACTCCTTCCACTATGCCTCCACTGACCACACCACTGCTGCCCGTGTACCCCTGGAACCAATTTAAAATTGCCTACAGCCAGCCCAATTTTTTTATTTTAGGCCTTCGATGCCTGTCTGCGGTGCGTTCTTTCTACTACTACTACACTGACCAGGCCACTGCTGCCCGTGTACCCCTGGAACCAATTTAAAATAGCCTACAGCCATGTGTTATTATTTTAGGCCGTCGATGCCTGTCTGCGGTCACTCCTTACAATATGCCTCCACTGACCACACCACTGCTGCCCGTGTACCCCTGGAACCAATTTAAAATTGCCTACAGCCAGCCCAATTTTTTTATTCTAGGCCTTCGATGCCTGTCTGCGGTCCATTCTTTCCACTACTACTACACTGACCAGGCCACTGCTGCCCGTGTACCCCTGGAACCAATTTAAAATTGCCTACAGCCATGTGTTATTATTTTAGGCCTTCGATGCCTGTCTGCGGTCACTCCTTACAATATGCCTCCACTGACCACACCACTGCTGCCCGTGTACCCCTGGAACCAATTTAAAATTGCCTACAGCCATGTGTTATTATTTTAGGCCTTCGATGCCTGTCTGCGGTCACTCCTTCCACTACGCCTCCACTGACCACACCACTGCTGCCCGTGTACCCCTGGAACCAATTTAAAATTGCCTACAGCCAGCCCAATTTTTTTATTTTAGGCCTTCGATGCCTGTCTGCGGTCCATTCTATCTACTACTATTACACTGACCAGGCCACTGCTGCCCGTGTACCCCTGGAACCAATTTAAAATTGCCTACAGCCATGTGTTATTAATTTAGGCCTTCGATGCCTGTCTGCGGTCACTCCTTACAATATGCCTCCACTGACCACACCACTGCTGCCCGTGTACCCCTGGAACCAATTTAAAATTGCCTACAGCCATGTGTTATTATTTTAGGCCTTCGATGCCTGTCTGCGGTCACTCCTTCCACTACGCCTCCACTGACCACACCACTGCTGCCCGTGTACCCCTGGAACCAATTTAAAATTGCCTACAGCCAGTCCAATTTTTTTATTTTAGGCCTTCGATGCCTGTCTGCGGTCCATTCTTTCTACTACTATTACACTGACCAGGCCACTGCTGCCCGTGTACCCCTGGAACCAATTTAAAATTGCCTACAGCCATGTGTTATTATTTTAGGCCTTCGATGCCTGTCTGCGGTCACTCCTTACAATATGCCTCCACTGACCACACCACTGCTGCCCGTGTACCCTTGGAACCAATTTAAAATTGCCTACATACAGCCCAATTTTTTTATTCTAGGCCTTCGATGCCTGTCTGCGGTCCATTCTTTCCACTACTACTACACTGACCAGGCCACTGCTGCCCGTGTACCCCTGGAACCAATTTAAAATTGCCTACAGCCATGTGTTATTATTTTAGGCCTTCGATGCCTGTCTGCGGTCACTCCTTACAATATGCCTCCACTGACCACACCACTGCTGCCCGTGTACCCCTGGAACCAATTTAAAATTGCCTACAGCCAGCCCAATTTTTTTATTTTAGGCCTTCGATGCCTGTCTGTGGTCCGTTCTTTCTACTACTACTACACTGACCAGGCCACTGCTGCCCGTGTACCCCTGGAACCAATTTACAATTGCCTACAGCCATGTGTTATTATTTTAGGCCTTCGATGCCTGTCTGCGGTCACTCCTTCCACTAGGCCTCCACTGACCACACCACTGCTGCCCGTGTACCCCTGGAACCAACATCAGAAAATATAAAAAAAAGTATTTTGCTTATAAAAAAGAAAATACTGGAGAGATATCAAATGCAGACATTTTAACATTAAAAACAAACACATACAACAAAAATCTGGTACAGTACTAAAAATGGCCACCAGCTACAATAACTTTCTCCTGCAAGTAGTTAACTGAAAGTTTTTTTCAATTTAAAACACAGATATGGCATCCACCGAGTGTTGTCCTGTCGCGTCTTCTTTATATTATTGCCAAGAAGATGCAAAACAATGAAAATAATAAAATCATTATTTACCAAAAAAATAGAGTAAGTCAAAACCACATTGCAAATAAACATTCATTACAAATAAAGAAGCAGGGCGCGTCCGAGGGTGAGTATATACCTAATAAGAATATAATCACCCTCGGACGCGCCCTGCTTCTTTCCGACAGCCTTCCTTCCTAAGAATCAGCCCTTCCATGGTGTAGAGAGAGGGTTTGTTACACTCCAAGGTGTTCCCCAGGTTGCCTTTCCTGAGCTTCGATCTTCATGCTCTCGTTTAGTAGTTGTCGGAAAGTAGGCTGCATTAGGCCTACAAATTGGGTATGGGGTGGAGAGAGATGGTGTGTTACACTCCAAGGTGTTCTCCAGGTTGCCTTTCCTGAGCTTCGATCTTCCGGCTCTCGTTTAGTAGTTCTTGGAAACTACACTGCATTAGGCCTACAAATTGGGTATGGGGTGTAGAGAGATGGTGTGTTCCACTCCAAGGTGTTCTCCAGGTTGCCTTTCCTGAGCTTCGATCTTCCAGCTCTCGTTTAGTAGTTCTTGGAAACTACACTGCATTAGGCCTACAAATTGGGTATGGGGTGTAGAGAGATGGTGTGTTCCACTCCAAGGTGTTCTCCAGGTTGCCTTTCCTAAGCTTCGATCTTCCGGCTCTCGTTTAGTAGTTGTTGGAAACAACGCTGCATTAGGCCTACAAATTGGGTATGGGGTGTAGAGAGATGGTGTGTTCCACTCCAAGGTGTTCCCCAGATTTCCTCGCCAATGCTTCGATCTTCATGCTCTCGTTTAGTAGTTGTTGGAAACTACGCTGCATTAGGCCTACAAATTGGGTATGGGGTGTAGAGAGATGGTGTGTTCCACTCCAAGGTGTTCTCCAGGTTGCCTTTCCTGAGCTTCGATCTTCCGGCTCTCGTTTAGTAGTTGTTGGAAACTACACTGCATTAGGCCTACAAATTGGGTATGGGGTGTAGAGAGATGGTGTGTTCCACTCCAAGGTGTTCTCCAGGTTGCCTTTCCTGAGCTTCGATCTTCCGGCTCTCGTTTAGTAGTTCTTGGAAACTACACTGCATTAGGCCTACAAATTGGGTATGGGGTGTAGAGAGATGGTGTGTTCCACTCCAAGGTGTTCTCCAGGTTGCCTTTCCTGAGCTTCGATCTTCCAGCTCTCGTTTAGTAGTTCTTGGAAACTACACTGCATTAGGCCTACAAATTGGGTATGGGGTGTAGAGAGATGGTGTGTTCCACTCCAAGGTGTTCTCCAGGTTGCCTTTCCTGAGCTTCGATCTTCCGGCTCTCGTTTAGTAGTTCTTGGAAACTACACTGCATTAGGCCTACAAATTGGGTATGGGGTGTAGAGAGATGGTGTGTTCCACTCCAAGGTGTTCTCCAGGTTGCCTTTCCTGAGCTTCGATCTTCCGGCTCTCGTTTAGTAGTTCTTGGAAACTACACTGCATTAGGCCTACAAATTGGGTATGGGGTGTAGAGAGATGGTGTGTTACACTCCAAGGTGTTCTCCAGGTTGCCTTTCCTGAACTTCTATCTTCAGGCTCTCATTAAATTGTGGTTAAACGGAACAACTGCATTTGGCGTACCAGTTGGTTTGGGGCCTACTATCGGTGTCTGCCACTCCTTGCTGTTCTCCTGGTTTCCTGTCCTGAAATTCCATTTTCAGGCGCTCGTTAAGTAGTTGTTAATGTTAGACTGCATTTGGCCTACTAGTTGGGTTGGGGCCTACTATCGGTGTCTGCCACTCCTTGCTGTTCTCCTCCACTGAACAAAGCTGTGCCGCCTGTTTACTACGGTTGCCAATTTTGAACTGCATTTCGACTACTTACTGATTTGGGCCTACTCTCTGTGTCAGCCTCTCATTCCAGTTGTCCTCCACTGCAATGCCCCCTGGCTATTCCTGTGTTACCAATTTTGAACTGCATTTAGCCAACTTTATTCTTTGGGCCTATATCTGTGTTTCCTCCTCATCCTGCCCATTGCCCAGCCAGTGATAGATGAGTCTGCTGGTACATTGACCCATAACGCAACATTCCCCGTGCACGCTACACAACAACATTGTGACCCTGCTGAAAGTCAGGTTGCTCTTCCCGCATACCATACCACCTTACACGGGGACAAAGAGGAAGGTGCAGTTGAAAGTGCAGGTTCCTTCATCAGGTGGGGGGAGGAATACTAGTTGGCGACGTCACTGGCACAGGGCCTCTCATAGTACGCAAAAGTGTTGCTGCCGGTGGGAGGCGCCCCCGCCGTGCAAACACACCGCTGTACTTTGAGGGGCCCTGTGCCAGTGCCAATGCCAACGAGTGGGCCCCCCCTGCTTGCTCAGGTTCACAGCACTTGCAAAGTTGAAATACTTACCTCTCCCTGCTCCACTGCCGTGATGTGGTCCAGATTTCCTGGGCCCACTAATTACTTGAACCAGCCCTACCCACCACAACTTTAGCCAAATGACCCCCAATTTCAAATGCCTTCCAATTATTATAAGGTAAATTACGCTTGACAAGCTTCATTAAGAAGAATGGATGGTTTTGACATTAAAATGGGCACTCTAGGTGTTTTCCTGGCCCCCACTCACTGCCGACTATGCTGCCCCATTGACTTGCATTGGGTTTCGTGTTTCGGTCGATCCCGACTTTACGTCATAATCGGCCGATTTCACTCGACCCGACTTTTGAGATAGTCGGGTTTCGCGAAACCCGGCTCGACTCTAAAAAGGTCAAGGTCGCTCAACTCTAGTCACATCTGACTCTGCTCACCAGTGTCATAACTTGAAGCTCATGGGCCCCAATCAAAAACTGCAACATGGCCCCCAATTATTGCAAATCTTTAATAGTATTCTTTTTTTCACATAGGCTAAATAGACTTTTTGGACCCTTTAGACCTTAGGACCTGGGTTTAATTGCAACCCATGCACCATTAGTATTTACACCCCTGCTGCTCTCACTCCCTGTACAATGACCTTTGCAAAGTCTCATTAGATACTTCAATACCAAATACAGGGTCAAAGTCAGTCTATTGTTGCTGATGTAAAAAAAAAACGTGCGCAGAAAGTATAGGTCTAGATTAGCCCTAGTGGACAGTGTTAGAACTGCAAGATTTCTCATTTTTTATTTGTAATAAGAATTGTGATATAGGAAATTAAACAACTCCCAAAGAAAAAAATGCATTTAACACAAATTTAAAAGAACGAAAGCAGGTAATTTTCCCATAACTGAACAAATGTATGCATAAACATGATAAAGACCAATCTTTACAGTATAATAAATTAAACAACTATTAATAACTATTATTATCAAACTACTGTACTTCGTTAGGATCTGATCCATACAAGAGGAGGAATTGTTATTCAGAGATAATAAACTGCTTCATTAACTATATTACTTAGAGAGATGCAGTTGCATTTTGTACATACATAGTTTTCCTTTTGGAGATTTATCAATACTACATGCAACCCATGCACCAGAGTGACACCATTTCTTGAAAAAAAAAAAGACCTTTTTTCCGATCTCATAGAACCCATTGAAGTATAATTCTATTGTTTTCACAGTCACAGGAAGTGTTGTAACATCCTTATTCTTGAATAGTCGGTTGTGTGGGAATTTTGGAAAAAAGACTCTGCTCTCTCTCCGATTATCAAGTAGAGCATATAGATCACAGTGTAAGGAACCGTAATCCAGATTTCTATCAAGGTTATGTTCACCTCCTAATATGCCAACATAGTCATAGATTATCAATAGCCAAATGTATTTAAACCCCCTGCCACCATTTTTTCCCTTCCTTACTTCCAAGTGCTATAACTTTTTTATTTTTCTTGCAGTCATATGAGGGCTAGTTGTATATGGAACAAGTTGTAGTTTTGAATGGCACCATCCAGGTTATCACTTGATGTACTGAAAATAATGGGGAAAAAAATTCCAAGCAGAGAAATGGTTAAGTTCAATTTTGACATTGTTTTTGGACTTTGACCTGGAAACACTATTCTCCAGGTATGATTATGGTGATATCAAACTTGTATAGTTCTTTTCCGATTTTAGTAGCTAAAAATAATTCAGAACTATGTAGAAAAAAGATTTGGTATGTGTCACTGGCCTTCATAAAATTACAAAAATGGCATCTTCACTGGACTCATGAGTAGGTTACCGAGTACCAAGGTAATCTTTCAACGCGCGATGATATTGCAAGCAGACCAAACACCTCCATTTAAATGCCACTGTCAGAGATTGACAGCGGTATCTAGAAGGATAAACCCGTATGACGGTGATGGCCTGAGGCTATTTTATAGGGACCCTGGAGACGCCCTTCCTCCACAATTGCCACCGTGTCTGCTTAGGTGTTTAGGTCGGACAGCCAACTTGGAATTGACTGCCCTGTCGGTCTCTGAAGTAAAGCATAGAGTCTATTACTCCCTCGGTGTTGCGGCCACCGGATCTGCGCTTCAGATGGAGGCAGCCTGCTTCTAGCTGGTCTCACACTGATGTTTCACTCCTGTTGCTATGACTTCTTTTCTCACTCACTACAGCACAATTCCTCCCGTGTCCTTTATTAGGATGCTGCCGCATGGGTTGCAGGCGCAGCTCCATGTCCTTCTTTCCTTTCTCCTCAGACTTCAGTCTGGATCTGACCAGGGATCACCCTAGCCATCTCGACCGGGAGATCTTTCTCGTCAGTCCCCAGCCAGGAGCTCTCCTCTCCTCCTTCTGACTGACTCACTAACTTCCTAACCAACCCTCCAGTTTTACCCTATGTGAGGAGTGGCCTAGTAGATATAACCCTTAGCTCCCCCTGGTGGACTGGCGTGTGAAATGTGTGTGTGGCTGTGATACCTGGCAAGGTGAACTCCTTTGGTGCCATCAGATGTAACATCACTCCCCCTGGTGGAAGAACGACATTACTGCAGCGACCAGGACTCTGGGGCGCTGCTCTCCCCCTCCCGTCCCCCCGTTAAATCCATCACTCCAGGGCTGGGAAAAGAACACAACAATTAGCAAAAGACATGCAAAATTTTTGAAATGCTTTAAAATAAATTAATTTAACAGTGCTTCCCCTTTATGGGAGGTGAGAACACTTGAATGTTACAAACAAGAACATATTTACATAGCGCGCGCTACTAAAACAATTATTATCTAGCTCTGTAATACAATTACCCATACAGGTATTCTATCTATTATCTACTAAGTGCTATCCTACAATAATAAATTAACATTCTCTTCATAAAACCTTTATTCTTCTTTGAGTGCAAAGTTTACTAACCATCTATCTATGGCTCTCAGAGGACTCACTAACCCCTACGGTTTCACTTTATTGAAATGCAGAACAGGTTTCACCCCCCTTACGGGCTAGACTGTATCTTTCTTCCAACTTCCTTTTGTCCTCAATTTTATTCAAAGTACATCATTACTTAACTGCATACTATCACTATGTAAAATATTATGACTATCTAACTTCTTAAGGCAACATTATCACTCTTTATCAAGGTGCAACAAATGAACATTCCCTTTAAGAGGGAAAACTCAAGTCTCTTTCCTGAGGTAGTAAAAACAATCAGCAAGTCACTTATAGGCCTTAAGACAATAGAAACTTTCACGAAGTTCTCAGGAACAGTTTCTTCGCAAAGTCTTCCTTCTTGTAAAACCAGTAGAGAGCACCTTTAAGAAGGTGCAAACTATTTACAAACAAGTTCTAATCATGCGCAGTTCAGGATTCCAATGTTCTGTGATGTAACAATGATGAAAACTTGAAACAATAGGGATCCCTGGTAAACAAAGAGATCCGTTTAAATGATAACCCTGGACGGGTTTGTAAAGCAGCAAAAGAACAGTTAAAGTTTGTAGCATGGCTAAAGGGTGTGTAGTCGACGGGAGGTATGTGTCACATAGGTGACTTGTCGCTGTGATGTAGCCCGGAGTGTTCTCTTTATTTCACATAACCATGTATATATATGTGTTTCAGGACCTGTGGTGATGTCAGACCTCATGTCTAATCATGTGATGGGTTCCTGGGTGTGGTTAGCTCTATATAAGACAGGCTAATGCTTTACACAGGAGATATATGTGGAGGTGAACCCTCCAGAGTGGGTTAAGGCTCCAGGACTGAGCCCGAAGGACTAGACACTTGCTTTTCTTTCCTGAGCCAAAGGCTATTTGTTTTCTGTTATTTTTGCGGCTACCAGGTGCTACATAAGGGGCTCCCTCACTCCAGACAGGGGTTTGCGTACTCACAGTCTTCTGCTTAGGAACAGCTGGAGCACAAACCATCACTGAAGTCATTTCCTTGGCTACCACAGTTGTAGTAGTGGCAACGGTACAGGTGGTGGTCCTGACGATGGCACACGTCGTGGTGACAATGGTGGTCTTCGTGACAGCGGAAGTCTGGGCACAAGGGGGCATTGTTGCCACAGGAGTTGATTGGGCTGGGGCTTTGGCCTGGTGCCCGACAGGATCCTTCTTTTTATGCACGTTTAGTGCAAACCAGCCCTTCTCACCGAAGTGCCTGGTATAGGTAATGGTGTCTCCCGGGTAAAGGTCCCAATCAGGGTGTCCCTCCCGCAGATGTGACTCCACATCTCGGCGGTTAACGAATACCTTCGCGTACAGTCCAGGCTCCTTAATGAAGCCCCAACCTCCACAGAGTCTGAAAGTCAGGACTTTGCCCTGCTTCCGCGGGGCCTGGTATGTGCTGGGGTCCTTGCGGGCACGGGCCTTGACCGCTAGGTCCTTCTGGTCAAAAGCCTGATGGTGGGCCTGATATTCCACCTCCTGCTCCTCCCACTTTCGGTCAAGTTGGGCCTGGTATTGCTCCCAACTGAGGACTTCCACCGTCTCCCCCTCTTGCTGTTCGGCCCCGGGGAACCCCATGAAATCTGGCCCGGGGTTCACCCAGCGGTATACAGTCCGCTCTGCGTAGACTTCACCCGGCAGGGTGGTGGGCGAAATTGGGGCCTTCAGGAACCATGGCTGGTCCGAATAACTAAAGCAATTGTTACCATCCACCTCTCGTGTCTCCCCTTTTCCTCATTGTTTGTAAGCTTGCGAGCAGGGCCCTTACTCCTCTTGGTATCTATTTTGAACTGTGATTTCTGTTATGCTGTAATGTCTATTGTCTGTACAAGTCCCCTCTATAATTTGTAAAGTGCTGCGGAATATGTTGGCGCTATATAAATAAAATTATTATTAAAAATTATTATTAACTGTTCCATACCCGTGGCCTGGTCCCAGGGCTCGAGGCGCTGGAGGCGGTGAGCACTGCGGGGAGGTGGCGCTGAGACAGGGCCCACTAGCAGGCCCTCCGTCACCGTGGCAGGATCAGCATTCCTACCTGCCACCACGGTGTCCTGGATGTTGAATGGCTCTGCCGGCAGCGGCGTCCGCACTGGTGTTGGTAGCGGCTCTGGTAGCGGTGCAGGAGGTGATGTCAGCGCCGGTGAATCTTCTGCAGGCGCCACCTGGTATGAGGCCTTAGTCTTCACCTGCAGCTGCAGGAGTTGATCTATTAGCTCCTCCATCCCAAGCTGCAGGGAGTCAACGTCCCCAGTGGAGGTTTGGCTGTGGTGCCCTTTCGGGTAGCTGGGGGAGTCCTCTACTCCGACCCCACGCTCTGGCTCCAGGGTGCTGGCCATGGCGTCCTCCACGTGGTTCACTTTCTCGTCCTTTTCCCACTCTCTCCTCCATGGGCGGTTCCTGTTCCATTGTCTCCGCCCACCATTGAGGATCAGGAGGCTGATATCGGCTGCTGACGGACACGTCCTCAAGGTACAAAGATATTTGGACTGGGCGGCCATGGTTTTTCGCGCTTTTCAGTTCATTCACGCCCACAACTCCACGCTCTTCTTCTTCTCCAGCGCTCCTCGTAGCGCAGTAATGGCGGTGGTTTTGGCAGGAATTTTGGCGGCAAATGGCAATACACAGTCTTTAAGCACAAGCAGTTCAAATACGATTCTGGCACAGTTCTTAGGCGCACATGACCCGATTTTCAGGCTTAAGTAGATCCAATTCGTGACGCCAAAATAATTGGATCGCCCCCATGTAAGGGCAATGGGGTACTCGGTACCGGGTCCTTCAGTTCCTTCAGCGGGGATGTCACGGTGGCCCGACCCGGACCGTGGCCCTATGAGGGGTGCCCATTTAAAAGGCAGAGTTTGTAGATAACGGTAGTGTTCGTGACGCCACCTGTGGTATTCGGTCAGAGTGACCGACGCTGCTCAGGGGTCCGCTGGGGTGGTGTTATGGCAGCTAGATGGTGTACCTTCCCACAGGTGAAGTATATCCCCAGGGCTTCCCAGAAGTGTAGATGATGATGGTGGATGATGTAAGGCGCGGTGAATAATGAGGACACAATGGGTGCAGTCTCTTTACCTTTACTGAAGGCTTCAGCATCCACAGTCCAGAGTGCCGGATAACAGGGTAGGCAGGGTCCGGCCGGTCTGATGGCAATTCCAGAGTCCCCTTATCCAGGTGGAAATCAGTAGCCTTCCCCTTGCGCACAGTAACGCAGTAGGTCCCTACTTGCATAGGCTACCATAAGGTCCTCACTGTTGTTACTTCTCTCTCTCTGTCCCCCAGATGGATAGGAAAAACCCGTATGACGGTGATGGCCTGAGGCTATTTTATAGGGACCCTAGAGACGCCCCTCCTCCACAATTGCCACCGTGTCTGCTTAGGTGTTTAGGTCGGACAGCCAACTTGGAATTGACTGCCCTGTCGGTCTCTGAAGTAAAGCATAGAGTCTATTACTCCCTCGGTGTTGCGGCCACCGGATCTGCGCTTCAGATGGAGGCAGCCTGCTTCTAGCTGGTCTCCCACTGATGTTTCACTCCTTTTGTTACGACTTCTTTTCTCACTCACTACAGCACAATTCCTCTCGTGTCCTTTCTTAGGATGCTGCCGCATGGGTTGCAGGCGCAGCTCCGTGTCCTTCTTTCCTTTCTCCTCAGACTTCAGTCTGGATCTGACCAGGGATCACCCTAGCCAGCTCGATCGGGAGAACTTTCTTGTCGGTCCCCAGCCAGGAGCTCTCCTCTCCTCCTTCTGACTGACTCACTAGCTTCCTTACCAACCCTCCAGTTTTACCCTATGTGAGGAGTGGCCTAGTAGATAGAACCCTTAGCTTCCCTGGTGGATTGGCGTGTGAAGTGTGTGTGGCTGTGATACCTGGCAAGGTGAACTCCTTTGGTGCCATCAGACGTAATATCTCTCCCCCTGGTGGAAGATTGACATTACTGCAACGACCAGGACTCTGGGGCGCTGCATATTGTGTTGTAATGTGTTTTTATTATGCTATGACTAAGGCCAGTATTGCCTGAAACACGTCAGCTTGTTTTTATGACGCTCTAATAAAGGACAAGATTTTTATTCAATATTTGCATGAGCTGGATAAGTGAGTGATTTACAGGAACAGCTGCACATCATATGGGCTAAGTCCTCCTAAGTCCAGGTGGGAGACCCCAGAAAAAGTGGTGGAGAATGAAAGGGTGAAAATATTATTATTATTTATTATTATAGCACCATTTCTTCCATGGCGCCTTTCATGTGAGGAGGGGTATACATAATAAAAAACAAGTACAATAATCTTAATCAATACAAGTCACGACTGGTAAAGGAGGAGAGAGGACCCTGCCCGCGAGGGCTCACAATCTACAAGGGATGGGTGAGGATACAGTAGGCGAGGGTAGAGCTGGTCGTGCAGCGGTTTAGTCGATCGGTGGTTACTGCAGGTTGTAGGATGTCGGAAGAGGTGGGTCTTCAGGTTCTTTTTGAAGGTTTCCATGGTAGACGATAGTCTGATATGTTGGGGTAGAGAGTTCCAGAGTATGGGGGATGCACGGGAGAAATCTTGTATGCAATTGTGGGAAGAGGAGATAAGAGGGGAATATTA
This sequence comes from Ranitomeya imitator, assembly GCF_032444005.1. NCBI lineage: Eukaryota > Metazoa > Chordata > Amphibia > Anura > Dendrobatidae > Ranitomeya > Ranitomeya imitator. Next base: position 129,268,668 of record NC_091286.1, read on the forward strand.
AAGAAGATCTCGTGAGGATCGGAGGTTGCGTGCAGGTAAGTACCAGGAGACGAGGTTACGCATGTAAAGAAGGAATATGTGAAGCTGGAGGAATACCAGGGCCTCAATGGAGAACTGGAGATGTGAAAGGTGAAGGCAATACTGATTTCAGTGGTGATAGGAGCACTTGGAGCAGTGACCCCCTAAGTTGGGAAAATGGCTACAACAGATTCCAGGAGCAACATCTGAACTCTATGTCTAGAAAATGCTGGGAACAACTAAGATCCTGCGCAGAACTCTCAAACTCCCAGGCCTCTGGTAGAGGACCGAGAATGAGAAAGGACAAAAGGGACCACCCCCATTGGGGGTGAAAAGGAAGTGTATATATATATATATATATATATATATTCAGTGGGGCAAAAAAGTATTTAGTCAGTCAGCAATAGTGCAAGTTCCACCACTTAAAAAGATGAGAGGCGTCTGTAATTTACATCATAGGTAGACCTCAACTATGGGAGACAAACTGAGAAAAAAAAATCCAGAAAATCATTGTCTGTTTTTTTTTAACAATTTATTTGCATATTATGGTGGAAAATAAGTATTTGGTCAGAAACAAAATTTCATCTCAATACTTTGTAATATATCCTTTGTTGGCAATGACAGAGGTCAAACGTTTTCTGTAAGTCTTCACAAGGTTGCCACACACTGTTGTTGGTATGTTGGCCCATTCCTCCATGCAGATCTCCTCTAGAGCTGTGATGTTTTTGGCTTTTCGCTTGGCAACACGGACTTTCAACTCCCTCCAAAGGTTTTCTATAGGGTTGAGATCTGGAGACTGGCTAGGCCACTCCAGGACCTTGAAATACTTCTTACGAAGCCACTCCTTCGTTGCCCTGGCGGTGTGCTTTGGATCATTGTCATGTTGAAAGACCCAGCCACGTTTCATCTTCAATGCCCTTGCTGATGGAAGGAGGTTTGCACTCAAAATCTCACGATACATGGCCCCATTCATTCTTTTATGTACCCGGATCAGTCGTCCTGGCCCCTTTGCAGAGAAACAGCCCCAAAGCATGATGTTTCCACCACCATGCTTTACAGTAGGTATGGTGTTTGATGGATGCAACTCAGTTTTCTTTTTCCTCCAAACACGACAAGTTGTGTTTCTACCAAACAGTTCCAGTTTGGTTTCATCAGACCATAGGACATTCTCCCAAAACTCCTCTGGATCATCCAAATGCTCTCTAGCAAACTTCAGACGGGCCCGGACATGTACTGGCTTAAGCAGTGGGACACGTCTGGCACTGCAGGATCTGAGTCCATGGTGGCGTAGTGTGTTACTTATGGTAGGCCTTGTTACATTGGTCCCAGCTCTCTGCAGTTCATTCACTAGGTCCCCCCGCGTGGTTCTGGGATTTTTGCTCACCGTTCTTGTGATCATTCTAACCCCACGGGGTGGGATTTTGCGTGGAGCCCCAGATCGAGGGAGATTATCAGTGATCTTGTATGTCTTCCATTTTCTAATTATTGCTCCCACTGTTGATTTCTTCACTCCAAGCTGGTTGGCTATTGCAGATTCAGTCTTCCCAGCCTGGTGCAGGGCTACAATTTTGTTTCTGGTGTCCTTTGACAGCTCTTTGGTCTTCACCATAGTGGAGTTTGGAGTCAGACTGTTTGAGGGTGTGCACAGGTGTCTTTTTATACTGATAACAAGTTTAAACAGGTGCCATTACTACAGGTAATGAGTGGAGGAAAGAGGAGACTCTTAAAGAAGAAGTTACAGGTCTGTGAGAGCCAGAAATCTTGATTGTTTGTTTCTGACCAAATACTTATTTTCCACCATAATATGCAAATAAAATGTTAAAGAAACCGACAATGTGATTTTCTGGATTTTTTTTTCTCAGTTTGTCTCCCATAGTTGAGGTCTACCTATGATGTAAATTACAGACGCCTCTCATCTTTTTAAGTGGTGGAACTTGCACTATTGCTGACTGACTAAATACTTTTTTGCCCCACTGTATATATATGTATACATGTATATATCTGTAGCTTTGTCTCCATATAAGGAGGGGGCCCAGGCACATTTCTTGCACAGGGGCCCTAAGCTGTCAGTGTCCGCCCCTGTGTGTGAAATGAAGGGCACCATGTTCAGGTTATTCATAGCGCTCCAGTGACTGGTGATGGCAGCCTGGAAGTTAATGCTTTATATCTGGGTCTGGGGCATATATTTGGAGCAGGCTTAAAAATGTAATGCATTTTTCAGATACAGAAATTTATGTGACAAATTTGCAAAAAAAAGTTTTTCTGTTATTTGAAGCAGTTTCTTCTTTAGGTTTATTAAGATGTCAGCTCTGCTTCTACTGTGTACTGTAATTATAAGGACACAAAAAGAGCACAGTGAGGTCAAAATACTCTGCTGTAAAAAAAATCACAGCAAGTGCTTGTCAAAAGATGGAAAAAAACAGGGTATTTAGTTGATACGTTTTTTTGCAAAAAAAATGTATACTAAGCTGCTCCACCAATCGTCAAGGTATACCCTTATAGAGCAGTCCTATCTAATGTATATAATCCCTATCTGATGCATTTAAAACCTGATCATCTGTGTAGTACCTGTATAAGCAAGGTTCAGAGAGAGAATATCCATGTGGACATGCAGGATGGAACAACTTAAATGCAAATGACCCACAGAGGAGTGATGGACTCCCCAGTCTTGTAGAAACAAGAGAACAATTATAAAACCAGAAACACATGGGCTACTTGTACATTGAACAAGTCTGTAGGACTTATTACTGTGATTTTTTTCACAGCAGAGTATTTTTGACCTCACTGTGCTCTTTTTGTGTCTTCAAGCTTTTTGGCGGTGTGGACAGGTTCTTACAGACTTGTTCAATGTACAAGTAGCCCATGTGTTTCTGGTTTTATAATTGTTCTCTTGTTTCTACAAGACTGGGGAGTCCATCACTCCTCTGTGGGTCATTTGCATTTAAGTTGTTCCATCCTGCATGTCCACATGGATATTCTCTCTCTGAACCTTGGTTATACAGGTACTATACAGAAGATCAGGTCTTAAATATATCAGATAGGGATTATATACATTAGATAGGACTGCTCTATAAGGGTATACCTTGACGATTGGTGGAGTAGCTTAGCATAAATTTTTTTGCAAAAAAACGTATCAACTAAATACCCTGTATTTTTCCATCTTTTGACAAGCACTTGCTTATTACTGTGATTTTTTTTTACAGCACAGTATTTTGACCTCACTGTGCTCTTTTTGTGTCTTCAAGCTTTTTGGTGGTGTGGACAGGTTCCTACAGACTTGTTCAATGTGCAAGTAGCCCATATGTTTCTGGTACTGTAATTATGAGTTGGTAAAGAGCAAAAAAGAGAGTTCCCATTTATAGTCCTTCCAAGGATTAAACTACAAATTAATGTAGGTTGAAGGATTTATTTTTTTGCAAATGTAGATAAGTACCGTATATACTCGAGTATAAGCCGAGATTTTCAGCCCAAATTTTTGGGCTGAAAGTGCCCCCCTCGGCTTATACTCGAGTCACGGTAGCGGTGGGGTCGGCAGGTGAGGGGGTGAGGGCGCTGAGGCATACTTACCTAGTCCCAGCGATCCTCGCGCTGTCCCTGCAGTCCCACGGGCTTCGGCGCTGCAGTTTCTTCCTCTCTTCAGCGGTCACGTGGGACCGCTCATTACAGAAATGAATAAGCGGCTCCACCTCCCATAGGGGCGGAGCCGCTTATTCATTTCTCTAATCAGCGGTGCCGGTGACCGCTGATAGAGAAAGAAGCTGCGGCACCGAAGACAGGAGGGGACAGCGCGAGGATCGCCAGGACTAGGTGAGTATAGCATATTCACCTGTCCTCGTTCCAGCCGCCGGGCGCCGATCCATCTTCCCGGCCGGCGCCTCCATCTTCCCGGCGTCTCTGCTCTCTGACTGTTCAGGCAGAGGGCGCGATGACGCATACAGTGTGCGCGGCGCCCTCTGCCTGATCAGTCAGAGCAGAGACGCCGGGAAGATGGAGGCGCCGGAACGAGACGCCGGGAGCTGCAATCAAGGGAGGTGAGTATGTGGTTTTTTTTCTTTATTGCGGCAGCGGCGGCACAAATTTATGTGGAACATCTATGGGGCACAGTGAACGGTGCAGAGCACCGTATATGGCACAGCACAGCTATGGGGCACAGTGAACGGTGCAGAGCACCGTATATGGCACAGCACAGCTATGGGGCACAGTGAACGGTGCAGAGCACCGTATATGGCACAGCACAGCTATGGGGCACAGTGAACGGTGCAGAGCACCGTATATGGCACAGCACAGCTATGGGGCACAGTGAACGGTGCAGAGCACCGTATATGGCACAGCACAGCTATGGGGCACAGTGAACGGTGCAGAGCACCGTATATGGCACAGCACAGCTATGGGGCACAGTGAACGGTGCAGAGCACCGTATATGGCACAGCTATGGGGCACAATGAACGGTGCAGAGCACTGTATATGGCACAGCACAGCTATGGGGCACAGTGAACGGTGCAGAGCACCGTATATGGCACAGCACAGCTATGGGGCACAGTGAACGGTGCAGAGCACCGTATATGGCACAGCACAGCTATGGGGCACAGTGAACGGTGCAGAGCACCGTATATGGCACAGCACAGCTATGGGGCACAGTGAACGGTGCAGAGCACCGTATATGGCACAGCTATGGGGCACAATGAACGGTGCAGAGCACCGTATATGGCACAGCACAGCTATGGGGCACAGTGAACGGTGCAGAGCACCGTATATGGCACAGCACAGCTATGGGGCACAGTGAACGGTGCAGAGCACCGTATATGGCACAGCACAGCTATGTATGGGGCACAGTGAACGGTGCAGAGCACCGTATATGGCACAGCACAGCTATGGGGCACAGTGAACGGTGCAGAGCACCGTATATGGCACAGCTATGGGGCACAGTGAACGGTGCAGAGCACCGTATATGGCACATCTATGGGGCACAATGAACGGTGCAGAGCACCGTATATGGCACAGCTAGGGGGCACAATGAACGGTGCAGAGCACTATATGGTTCACACCTATGGGGAAATATGAACGGTGCAGAGCACTATATGGCACAGCTATGGGGAAATAATGATCTATTTTTATTTTTGAAATTCACCGGTAAATGCTGCATTTCCACCCTAGGCTTATACTCGAGTCAATAAGTTTTCCCAGTTTTTTGTGGCAAAATTAGGGGGGTCGGCTTATACTCGGGTCGGCTTATACTCGAGTATATACGGTACTTTAAATAATAATTTTCTGTGAATAGTATTGTTTTGTGTACATAAAAGGTATGTAACTCTGGCTCTTCTAATGTGCACACAGACTAGATAAAATAATGTTGTGCAGTGGAAGTGGGATTTGCAAATGTCCAGCACAAGTGGACCAATCTTTTTGCTCTGGGTATGCAGTTGGTCTGTGTGCACAGCAAAAGCAGATGCTTCAGAGTCATAAAAATGTAAGTGTTATTAATTTATGAGATCGTATCTTTGTGACAAATTATGTATAATTCCTTAAAGGGAACCTGTCATCCCCAAAATCGAAGGTGAGCTAAGCCCACCAGCATCAGGGGTTTATCTATAGCATTCTGTAATGCTGTAGATATGCCCCCAATATATACTGAAAGATGAGAAAAAGAGGTTATATTATACTCTCCCAGGGGCGTCCCGGTCTGGTTCTGGTCAGATGAGTGTCGCGATCTGGTGAGGCGCCTCTTATCTTCTTACGATAATGTCCTCTTCTTGTATTCATGCTGTGGCTCCGGCGCAAGCGTACTTTGTCTGCCCTGTTAAGGGCAGAGCAAAGTACTGCAGTGCGCAGGCACCGGACCTTTTCCGCAGCGTGAATACAAGAAGAGGACGTCATCGTAAGAAGATGGGAAACCCCAGGCCGGACCGCGATGCCCATCGTACCAAATCCAGACTGGGACCGCCCCTGGGTGAGTATAATCTAACCTCTTTTTCCCATCTTTCAGGATACATTGGGGGCTTATCTACAGCATTCTGTAATGCTGTAGATAAGCCCCTGATGCTGGTGGGCTTAGCTCACCTTCGATTTTGGGAGTGACAGGTTCCCTTTAAGAACGCAACCATTTTTAGTTTTAGAGGGTTATTCCCACAATCATGTCAACTTTCAAAAAGCAGAGTAACTGCATTATTGTTATTATACAAACTATGGTCAACATAACATTTCTTTCTTGCACATCTGTGTCTTATTTCATCTCTACCTGCCACTCCGTGCATTCAGCTTCCCATAGCTGAATATGCTATCCTAATATTATCTGCTAAACCACATTTCCCAGCATCATTTGCTTCTCCCCAGTGCTGCAGACTCCTCCCTCCATGTCCTGTGTGTTCGTGACTAGCGCCATCTCTCTGAATTATCAAAAAGCTCAGTGTAGGATTTACCTTGTGCTTGTGTGCACCGTCTGCTCCTGTACAGTTCCCTACCTGACAAATTTTATCTTGTGTGATTCAGTACATTTCAAGGAAACCTCAGAGTATTGCATGTCTCTTTCCGTACAATTGAACGTTTTGGATTATTATAATTTGAGGCATAAAGATTAGTTTTAAATCGTTTTTTTAATTCAATGAAGCTGGCAAATTCAAATTTCAAGAGATTTGCTTATCTATACTTTTTTAACAAACAGTCCAAAAATGATCCCTTTTATAGGAACAGCAACAAGCTTTCCGTTAGAAAAATTAAAAGACAAAAGCTTTTCAAAAAGCCATTCGAAAGTTTTCCGACCTCCTGATTGCAGTTTTATTTTGTTTCGTAGTATAACAGGTAGGATTTGTCATTATATAATAGTAGAATGTCATGGTAGACAAAAATGTATTTAGTCAATCTACATTCATGGTCAAAAGTTTTGTGACTGACACAAATTTTGGTTTTCACAAAGTTTTCCACTTCGGTATTTTTAGCTCTTTTAGTCAGATATTTCTATGGCTACTGAAGCATAATTATGAGCATTTCACAAGATTTTTTACTTTTATTGAGAAATACATAAATTTCTGTAAAGTTTTAGTACTTACAGTGTTAATGCTCATTTTCTAAGACTTCTGCAATTCGACCTGGCAGCTAGATATCAGCTTCTTGGATAAATCCTAACTGATGACAACCTATTCTTGCCTATTCATTGCTTGGAGTTTATCACAATTTCTGTCTTTTTGTTTGTTTTGTCCACCAACTTTTTGAGCATTGACCATAGGTTTTCAATGGGATTGAGATCTGGGAAGTTTCCTAATAATTAACCCAAATTTTCAATGTAGACTAATAAATTTGCCTGAGAACATTGCTATGAATAAAGAATGGCATCTAAACATCCTCCCAAGAGCAACTTCTCCCAGGAATAATTTCACGATGAACAATACTTTTTCCAACATAATGAAGCACCGATGTCACAAGTCAAAAATTCTCAATTTTTTTGTGAAACCTCAAGTTGCACAACATTTTTGTGATGTTTCAAGTTTTCAGTTGTGTCAAAAACCTTTTTGATTGGTCCCTTAGTGTTTATTTAAAAGTGTTAGCAATTTTTAAGAAAGCACCCTTCTAAGCCAGGAAATAGTAATTCTCTTCTGTCTTCTAGATTGTATTTCTGCAACAAATCAAAATGTTTAGCCATCTGACTTAATCTCATGATTATTGCGGAATCACAGACGTTTGAGGCCAAATACCAACCGAAGGAAGAAAGTATTATTGCAGCTATAATACATTTAGAAATAACACCATGCTATAGTGGGAAGAACTTACCTTGCCTGCCAACTCATGGCAGTGAAAGTTCTGGCAACCCAGCTGAGATAAACTTGACTTATATTTAGATAGCTAGCCTTTGCATTAACTTCTGTTAGTTTCTCCATATAATGGACTGTCACACAGGTTACAAATATCCAGCACCAGCATTGTAGTCAACCTAAGCAGCAGTGCCACATATTGTGAATACATTGTGATGCTCAAAAACTACCAACATATATGTTGTGCTCTAAGTTCTTGTATTCTGATGTTTGTTGCCTGATCTTGGATTTGTCTTTGACCATCCGTTTGCCTAATCCCTTTATCCACTACCTTACTAGAATAACCTCGGACCGTGACCTGAATATACTTCTGTCTTTCCCCTTTGTTTACGATGAGGTCTCTTGGTACCTTACCCCAGACCTCCTGAGTACCCTGCCCCATGGCTTGTCTGTGACTAATGACTAGCGTCATATAGAGTAAAACTCCCACTATACTTTAGATAGGTGTCAGTTAAATGTTGCCTCCTCTGACTCTCCCATACACAGGAGTGCTCTTCTGACGATGGCTCATCTATTAAAGAACAAGAAATCATCAGCCTGAAAATGGACATATTGGATCCCTCTGTCCCCCAACCTTATCTATTGAGGGACAATCAAGAGGCCCCCATACCATACCATCAACACCGGCGGGTTTCACTGACATTAATATAATGCTTATTGGGACTTAGACACACATCTCTTATGACTCTTTTTTTTATCCCTTTTCTGTATTTCCCTATCTGCAGGTGGAGTTATACTTTAATTAAATAGCTTTATTTCTAGGCATAGCTTCTTCTTTTCTACAGTGATTACAGCGAGGACTCTGACAGCGTGACATAGCACGAGCTTTTTCAGTCTGGCAGACAGATGTGTGCTTATATATTGCATTTGATTTATTCCAGTGATTTTTCAGCCAAATCTCTCAAGAGAGATAATTGGAAAATTGCTCAGAAGCAGGTCCCATATTCTGCTACAAAGAAAAATAAATCAGAAGCCTTATGTCAGCAAAAAAGCACAAAACCATATGATGACAATTTGTCTTCTATATCAGAAAGCATGAAGTGCAGTATAACACCATCTATAATGTGATAGGTCCTATGTCTTTACTCTGATTTAATCCATATTCCCGACTAAAAAATAAATCCCTTTTAAAAGCAACTATGGGACAATGTTACTTTACTTAGTCTTAGTACCTTGCATATATTTACGGATTCAGCTGTAAGGGTACGTTATGTTAATGTCAGAGTTTGAGCTGAGTGTCATCTTAGTGTGATCAAATTTTCTGGCATGAGCGAATCACAGCACAGGTATGAAGAAGATGGAGAATGTGATTTCTCCATTCTCTATGTCCGCGGATGTCGGACTGCACTCTGACAACATCCGAGTGCAGTCTGATATTTCACACGCACCCATAGACTTGTATGTTTGTGCGTGATCCGAATATCGAAGCCACTGACAGTATTCTGCTATTGCTTTCTCATGCTGAATCGGCATGATAAAATAATAGGAGCTCTGCACTGCTCCATATTATAACAATGGGCCGAATGCTATCCGATAAAACATTGCATAGCATTCGGCCGTGTTGTACACTAGTGTGGCATACCTTTAACCACTTAGTGACCGGGCCAAATTTATTAAATCTGACCAGTGTCACTTTATGTGTGTAATAACTCTGGAATGCTTCAACAGATCCCAATGTTTTTTTCATGGCACATTGTAATTTATGATAATGGAAAATTTAGGTCGATATTGTGTTGTGTTTATTTATAAAAAAATATCAGAACATTTGACAAAAATGTAAAAAAAATTGCAATTTTCAAACTTTGATTGATTATCCATTTAATCCATATAGTCATACCACAGAAAAACATTAATAAATATCATTTCCCTCATGTCTGCTTTACATCAGCACCATTTGTAAAATGTTCTTTTATTTTATTAGCCTTTTAGGAGATTTAAAACTGGAGCAGTAGTTTCTCATTTTTTCAATGAAATTTACAAAATTTATTTTTTTGAAGGACCTATTCAGGTTTGATGTGACTTTGGGGGTCCTATATATTGGAAAACCTCCAAAAGTGATACCATTTAAAAAATAGCACCTCCTGACATACTGAAAACTGCAGTCAGGTAGTTTATTAACCCTTCAGATGCTGTTCAGAAATGAATGCAAAGTGGCATAGCAGGAATGAAAAAGTGTTTTTTTACCATCTAAATGTCGCTAACTTCTGAACAGGTTACTAAAGCCAGCAGACTCTGAGGGTGTTTCCACGTTCAGGAAATGCTGCGTGTTTGACGCAGCATAGAGACGCAGGGTCAAGCACGCAGCATCCAGATGTTACAGCATAGTGGAGGGGATTTAATGAAATCCCGTCTCCACTATGCGTGGTAAAACGCATCCGGCGGCCCTGCGATTCCGGACATGCGGCGCGTCTTTTTAGATCGCAGCATGTCCGTTTACACCGGTGGGCTCCGGTGCTCAGGAAGGATATAATGGAACTAGAGAGAGTACAAAGGAGGGCAACAAAATTAATAAAGGGGATGGGAGAACTACAATACCCAGATAGATTAGCGAAATTAGGATTATTTAGTCTAGAAAAAAGACGACTGAGGGGGCGATCTAATAACCATGTATAAGTATATAAGGGGACAATACAAATATCTCGCTGAGGATCTGTTTATACCAAGGAAGGTGATGGGCACAAGGGGGCATTCTCTGCGTCTGGAGGAGAGAAGGTTTTTCCACCAACATAGAAGAGGATTCTTTACTGTTAGGGCAGTGAGAATCTGGAATTGCTTGCCTGAGGAGGTGGTGATGGCGAACTCAGTCGAGGGGTTCAAGAGAGGCCTGGATGTCTTCCTGGAGCAGAACAATATTGTATCATACAATTAGGTTCTGTAGAAGGACGTAGATCAGGGGATTTATTATGATGGAATATAGGCTGAACTGGATGGACAAATGTCTTTTTTCGGCCGTACTAACTATGTTACTATGTTACTATGTTACCTTGCGACGATGCTGTGTCGCCGCAAGGTATAACACAGGGCCCTATGTGTGGGGTGCGATGATACCGGATGTGTGAAATAAACACATCCCGCATCATCGCGTCTCCAGAAGGGGCGGAGCTTTGGGCGGAGCGATTTTGCCGCTCCGTCGAAACCGCCGGCCATCCTGAACGTGGGCACGTACCCTAAGGCCACTATTTGGCTGTGAATTTCTATGGCAAACATCAGAACCACACAATCATGATCTCAGGGTGCGGATAGGGATAAAGAGGAAGCCCCCACACTCCGTTAACCATTTATATGATGCAGTCACAATTGACAGCAGCATCTAAGGGGTTAAACAAATATGGACGGTACCAACACTGATCATGGCTAATGCAGAAAGTTGTCAGCTATAGTGTAAAGTTGACAGCTGCTGGATTGTTACCTGTATGGGGATGCTAGTCTCTTATACCTCAGGTCAGTAAAAGGACGTATTAGCAGTCATTAAGGGGTTAAAGGGAACCTGTCACCATTTTTCTGTCCTACCAGTTAAAAATATCATTTTATTCAGTACCAAGCTATGCATTCCCTAAATACTTATGATACCCCCTGACTCCCCATGTATCACCCATAAAAACCTTTTTATATTTCTGTATGCTAATAGGGTCCATCTGGTACGATGGGCATGGCTTCTGTCCAGTCACTCCACCCCTCTCCTCGGCTGCTACACACAGTTCTTGACGTGGATGACACAGATCGCTGTGAGATATCTCGTCTTCGCAGTGAAATGGTTTCTCGCGCGTGCGCAGGATGCTTTGCCCAACTGTGGGCAAAGCTAAAAAACCATTTGTCTGATGAGACACTGATGGTGAAAACTGACCCCGATCAAATACTAATGAAAATCTGATCCAACATACTGATGGTTATTGGTCCATTAGGCAGGTAAAAAAAAAGTTGACGTCTGAATGAAGCCTTAGTAAATGTTTCTGTGGACCATTTCCACTTTAGATAGCGGAAAATACTGTTGAGAAGTCCACAGTAGGGTTGAGCGAAACGGATCGTTCATTTTCAAAAGTCGCCGACTTTTGGCAAAGTCGGGTTTCATGAAACCCGACCCGATCCCTGTGTGGGGTCGGCCATGCGGTACGCGACTTTCGCGCCAAAGTTGCGTTTCGTATGACGCGCTTGGCGCCATTTTTTTCAGCCAATGAAGGGGCGTGGGCAGAGTGATGACATAGGTCTTAGGGGCGTGGACGCCTATCGCCATGTTGTCGCTTGTGCGCTGTAGCGATTTGCACTGTGTAACACCAGCTTTTCTGTTCAGGGACGGACGGGAGAGAGAGAGAGAGAGAGAGAGAGAGATCCCATTGGGTTTCGTGTTTCGGTCGATCCTCGACTTTTCGCCATAATCGGCCGATTTCACTCGACTCGACTTTTGAGATAGTCGGGTTTCGCGAAACCCGGCTCGACCCTACAAAAGTCAAGGTCGCTCAACCCTAGTCCACAGCAGTAAATACCACAACAGATATCTCTGTAAAAGTGGAGCAGTAACATCAGCAGCAGAAAATGACAAATTTGAAATTTGAAGTAAATTTATACTGCAGATATCCTCCACATTGTATGAATGAGAACTGAAAACTTCATGCTCAACATTGGTATTGTAAAATGCTGTGGACAGAAAATATGCTGCTTAAGAACAAACCCTAAGGCTGCTCACACCACACGTTTTGCTGCTTTATTTTTGCAGCCAATACCTATTCTCTTGGCAGTAAAATGCTGCTTTCGAAATACTCACTTTGCAATGCTTTTGCATAGTTTTTTGCTGAATCTTCACTGCTTTTTGGGGGTGCAGTGACTTGTGCTTTGTCTACTATACATGTTAAATTAGTTTTAGTCATCAAAAATGCTGCAAAAAGTTTGATGTGTTTTTTTGCAGCGCTTTTCCACATTGTCATTGCTTTCTCTGGGTGAAAAAATGTTGCAAAAATACCTATAATAATAATAATTTTATTTTTATAGTGCCAACATATTCCACAGCGCTTTACATTTTAGAAGGGATTTGTACATACAATAGACATTACAGCATAACAATAAACATATAGATCAACAGATACCAAGAGGAGTGAGGGCCCTGCTCACAAGCTTACAAACTATGAGGAAAAAGGGGAGACACGAGAGGTGGATGGTAACAATTGCTTTCGTTGTTCGGACAAGCCATAGTGTAAGAAATCAAGTGTTCATGTAAGGCCGGCCTCACACTAGCGAGTTTTACGGACGTATGAGAGGTGCAGAAAATATGGATTGCATACGGTACAATGATTCTCTATGTCCCAGCTCCTATCTGCCGTATTTTACTGATCCATATTATACGGTCTTCTACGGCCGTAGAAAATCGCAGCATGCTGCGTTTGTCACCGTATTGCGCAAAAAATACGCCAATGAAAGTCTATGGGGGCGAGAAAAATACGGATTACACACGGACCAATAGTGTGACTTGCGAGAAATACGCAGCGGTGTTCTAGCGAAAGGCCGGCAATTCAGTGCGGTGTATAGTAAAATCACACAGACAAGTTGGAATAGAATAGCTAAGATAAATGTCTACACATAGTATAGGGGTGTATATATATATATATATATATATCAGTGATACTCATATATGTATATATATTAATATTTCATACAGCGCTAGATAGCTTAAAAGCCAGTAATTCAATTGCCGGCTTTTCCTATCTCCTTCTCAAACCCGACATGATATGAGACATGGTTTACATACAGTAAACCATCTCATATCCCCATTTTTTTTTTGCATATTCCACACTACTAATGTTAGTAGTGTGCATGTGCAAAATTTGGGCGCTCTAGCTATTAAATTAAAGGTTTAAATCGCGGAAAAAAGTGGAGTGCGCGCAATTTTCTCCTCCAGAGTGGTAAAGCCAGTGACTGAGGGCAGATATTAATAGCCTGGAGAGGGTCCATGGTTATTGCCCCCCCGGCTAAAAACATTTGCCCCCAGCCACCCCAGAAAAGGCACATCTGGAAGATGCGCCTATTCTGGCACTTGGCCACTCTCTTCCCATTCCAGTGTAGCGGTGGGATATGGGGTAATGAAGGTTTAATGTCACCTTGCTATTGTAAGGTGACATTAAGCCAGATTAATAATGGAGAGGCATCAATTATGACACCTATCCATTATTAATCCAATAGTATGAAATGGTTAATAAAACACACACACGTTATTACAAAGTATTTTAATGAAATAAATACACAGGTTGTTGTAATATTTTATTATACTGGTAATCCACCTGAAGACCCTTGTCACTTGGAACAAATGTAAAAAAAACAAACAACCATATTCCATACCTTCCGATGATCAGTCTCGTCCCACGCTGTAAATCCATCTGAAAGGGTTAACTAATTTTACAAGCAGAAGCCTGCTAATGCAGCTGCCCCTGCCTGTAAAAACCCAGTGAATGAATGGAATGTAGGTGAATGACTTGTAGTTACCTCGAGTTGCGCTGATGCGCCCTCTGCTGGATGTCCTCATATGAACTCGAGCCTGGGAAAATATTCTGAAAAGTTCCCAGGCTCGAGGGTATGATTATGTGTGATGCTCAAAACCGACTGAGATGGTTCTCTCGACTGGTAGGGCAAGGTAACGTCTGTGACCTGTCTCGAGACCCCAGGTGTATGACAGGTGTTCAACCCCACAAGTTTGAACAGAGGGGGGGTATGTGATGCAGTGAACCCTGTGACAGCTAGGGGGCGCTGTGAGTGCTCCTTGGGATGTGCATGGAGACATATCTATTGTGATAATCGTGGTGAAACAGTGACTGCCTGTGTTGTGAATGGCCGATATGTGTCTGCGTGGTAAGTCTGATGCAATGTTGTTGTTCTGGGACCTGTAGTCCCTCAAGAGTGTGTATATGTATGGTGTAGTTGTAAGGGAGACTTACTAGGCTAGTTGTGTGAGATGGGTGGGACAAACTAGCCACACATCCACACTCCCACCCGGAGGAGTGGTTAAGGGTATATAATGTGACCAGGGTGTGGGTCACATGTTCCTGTGTGGTTCCAGTGGAAGGTCCTGGAGAGCCTGTGTGTTGGGAGGTCCTGGGAGTAGAACCAGATCCCTGAATAGCACACTGAACAACCTGAGTTGGATTTCCTGGGAGTAGGAATCCTGAAGAGCACATGGTGGGGCTTTGGACCTGGTGGCTTGGGGTGTTGGACAGAGGTCCTGAATAGCACCTGGACAGGTCACATGCTGGTGTGTTGGATTTCCTGGGAGTAGGAGTCCTGAATAGCACACTCGGCAACCTGTGTTGGAAGACCTGGGAGGAGACTTCCTGAAGAGCACATGCTGGGGTGTTGGGAGGTTCTGGGAGTAGGACCGGATCCCTGAATAGCGCACAGAAAGGCTATGATTCTGGATGGTCTATGTGGGGGAAGCTACCGTCCTTCGGTGGGTTTGGACTGACTAAGATATGCCGCCCAGGCAAGTTGGTGATCCCTGTGAGGCAGCTTTCCCGGAGGAGTGGACTGACAATGAGTCAGCAGGTGGAGCAGGAGCTCCCATCAGGTACCTATACAGACTGTTGGTGCTTGTAATGTTCTATGAACTGTGTGGTCTCCCACGGTGACTGAACGGAGTGAGGTTCGGCATGTTTAGAGACCGCGACCCAGTGTTATATGCGCTGTATGTGACATGGGACATTGGTGAAGTGTACGGCGTACAGACACCCATGGTAACTGGGCGAAGTAAGAGGTCAAGCATGTTTAGTGTCCGTGAGTCAAAGCCGTAAATGAAGTGTTAAGATAAAGCTGCAGGTTAATATCACCAGTTGGTACCTGTTGTGTTTCTAAGAAATGTATATAATGAACTGTGCATAACCCGGTTTATGACATGTTAATAAACCGCATGGACTGTGTTTAAGCGAAAAATCATGCCTGACTACGTTAATCCCGTGCCAAGCGAGTGTCCCCCAATACACTCTGTGAGAGCAATCTTACAATATAGATATATATATATATATATATATATATATATACACACACAGTATACGTCCAATTCACCCAAGTCCATGTAGTAATATAATAATATGGTGGACAGCCCCAAATAACACTGGACAAGCTAAGGGCTGGGTGTAACCCCCGCCGGCAGGAAGTTCCTATATGGGTATGACCTAAATAGTGAAGGCACCAAAACCTGGCCAAAAGTGCTGCAACTGCATGTAGATAGAAGTAGCCAAAAGGCAATAGAATGTATGCTCACAAAACTATGAAGATAAGCCCGAGATGAGGAAATGACAGCCGCAATGATTATATGGTCAAAAGATATTGCTAGTAACGGCAAACCCTTAAAATGTTGAAAGTGAAACTTGCCAGAATGAAACGGAGCGTCCAACCTAGGGGGAAATAAGATGGAAAGAAAGGAGTGGGGCGCCCCCAAAGATACCCAACACGTATTGCCGTAACCTGTACGGCTTCGTCAGGGAAAATGATTGTTAGAGTCACCAAAATGTGTATAAATACCTTAAAAATTATTGAAAAATCACACACCGGTGTTAGAAGCTTCAGCATGGTAGGGACGGCGTACAAGAACCGGAAATGAGCTCATGAATGCCATGTCAGGCATAGGCTTAAATCGCCCATGAACAAAGTACAACACAAGCAACCCCCATTCGAGACATAGAAGACACAAATGTTGGTGTGTATAAAGCGCATGCACAGCTCCCCGGAGACTAAGAAAAGCAACAGAATACATGTGAGAAGGATTATGGCATTACGGTAGTGCTTTATTGTTTTCAAATAAAAAACTCTAACTATGACGTACAAAGCAATCCACAACCTGTCTCCTCCATACATCTGTGACATGATCTCCCGCGACTTACCCACATGCAAACTTCGATCCTCTCAAGATCTCCTTCTCTACTCCCCTCTTATCTCTTCCTCCCACAACCGCATACAAGACTTCTCCTGTACTTCCCCCATACTCAGGAACTCTCTACTCCAACACATCAGACTCTCGCCTACCATGGAAACCTTCAAAAAGAACCGGAAAACCCACCTCTTCCGACAAGCCTACAACCTGCCGTGATCCTTAGTCTGCTGAACTGCCGCAAAACTAGCTCTACCCTCTCCTAGTGTATCCTCACCCATCCCCTGTAGACTGTGAGCCCTCACAGGCAGGGTCCTCTCTCCCTCTATA
This sequence comes from Ranitomeya imitator, assembly GCF_032444005.1. Classification (NCBI taxonomy): domain Eukaryota; kingdom Metazoa; phylum Chordata; class Amphibia; order Anura; family Dendrobatidae; genus Ranitomeya; species Ranitomeya imitator. Next base: position 129,285,660 of record NC_091286.1, read on the forward strand.
CTTTTGTGTGCCTTGTTTTGCTCATGTTTATTGTTTTTGTCTATAATTGCCCCTTTCACGTGTAAAGCACCATGGAATATGGTGCTATAAAAATGAATAATTTTATTAATAATAATAATAATAATAATAATATGCGAATGTCCAATGTCCATATCTCCAAACAGACAAGAGAGCAGCTTCCATAAATGTCCAGAAAAAAGGATACAATAATCTGCAAACCTAAAATACATATTATAGAAAAAATTATCACAATCTGGTATCAAGTAGTTTAAAAAAATGTACTGTATGTGACACATTCCCTTAAAGAAAAATAAATAAAAATATACCTAAAAAAGAGTATTTGATATTTTAAGAAATGTTTAATAGGTTAGAGTAGAGTCGAGTAGGGCTCTGCCAAAAGAGACTACCTTGTCTTGGTGGCAGGCTTAAAAAATCATTTGGTCAAAACAAAAGCTGTTGGCTATGTATGTGATATGGTGTTTGATGGGAACTTTTATTGTGTGATTGGTGAGGACGTGGTGCAGAAGCTTAGTTTTTCCAAGAATAGACAGCGGGACTGTGGAAAGTTCGAGGGGTGGAGGCGGATCATGGGTGAAGTCAGAACTGGGGTGGAGTCTGGGCAAAGTCTCAAGGGGGCCCTAAAATTTGGCCAGTATGGGGCCCTGAAATTCCTAATGGCAGCCCTGATCTCAAGCCTTTGGTTGGGATAAATGAACGGTACTCCCAGTAGTTTGGCTGCTCAAATAGGATTCTATTCCTTTTTCATAAATTATAGAATAAAACTCAGCACTAAAGTCAAAGTGCTGATCAATGGATTTTTTTCTTGTATTCATAGTAACATAGTTAGTAAGGCCGAAAAAAGACATTTGTCCATCCAGTTCAGCCTATATTCCATCATAATAAATCCCCAGATCTACGTCCTTCTACAGAACCTAATAATTGTATGATACAATATTGTTCTGCTCCAGGAAGACATCCAGGCCTCTCTTGAACCCCTCGACTGAGTTCGCCATCACCACCTCCTCAGGCAAGCAATTCCAGATTCTCACTGCCCTAACAGTAAAGATTTTTCTTCTATGTTGGTGGAAAAACCTTCTCTCCTCCAGACGCAAAGAATGCCCCCTTGTGCCCGTCACCTTCCTTGGTATAAACAGATCCTCAGCGAGATATTTGTATTGTCCCCTTATATACTTATACATGGTTATTAGATCGCCCCTCAGTCGTCTTTTTTCTAGACTAAATAATCTTAATTTCGCTAATCTATCTGGGTATTGTAGTTCTCCCATCCCCTTTATTAATTTTGTTGCCCTCCTTTGTACTCTCTCTAGTTCCATTATATCCTTCCTGAGCACCGGTGCCCAAAACTGGACACAGTACTCCATGTGCGGTCTAACTAGGGATTTGTACAGAGGCAGTATAATGCTCTCATCATGTGTATCCAGACCTCTTTTAATGCACCCCATGATCCTGTTTGCCTTGGCAGCTGCTGCCTGGCACTGGCTGCTCCAGGTAAGTTTATCATTAACTAGGATCCCCAAGTCCTTCTCCCTGTCAGATTTACCCAGTGGTTTCCCATTCAGTGTGTAATGGTGATATTGATTCCTTCTTCCCATGTGTATAACCTTACATTTATCATTGTTAAACCTCATCTGCCACCTTTCAGCCCAAGTTTCCAACTTATCCAGATCCATCTGTAGCAGAATACTATCTTCTCTTGTATTAACTGCTTTACATAGTTTTGTATCATCTGCAAATATCGATATTTTACTGTGTAAACCTTCTACCAGATCATTAATGAATATGTTGAAGAGAACAGGTCCCAATACCGACCCCTGCGGTACCCCACTGGTCACAGCGACCCAGTTAAAGACTATACCATTTATAATCACCCTCTGCTTTCTATCACTAAGCCAGTTACTAACCCATTTACACACATTTTCCCCCAGACCAAGCATTCTCATTTTGTGTACCAACCTCTTGTGCGGCACGGTATCAAACGCTTTGGAAAAATCGAGATATACCACGTCCAATGACTCACCGTGGTCCAGCCTATAGCTTACCTCTTCATAAAAACTGATTAGATTGGTTTGACAGGAGCGATTTCTCATAAACCCATGCTGATATGGAGTTAAACAGTTATTCTCATTGAGATAATCCAGAATAACATCCTTCAGAAACCCTTCAAATATTTTACCAACAATAGAGGTTAGACTTACTGGCCTATAATTTCCAGGTTCACTTTTAGAGCCCTTTTTGAATATTGGCACCACATTTGCTATGCGCCAATCCTGCAAAATTTGTGCATTAAAAGCGTTTTCTCCTTTCAGGAAGTTACAGTCTTGCTTTAATCACCATCCTTGTGCCTTCCATTGAGTCTCCGCCACTGTCCCCAATGTAAGTTATTAGCTGCAGTGCTCATGTCACACCGACAAAGCAGAAGAAAATCTGTGAGCTTCATGCCGTTGCCCATTTAGACAGATAGCTCCACTCAAAGCCATTGAGCTCACTGACTGCCGCACTGCTAGCGTCACATCAGCGTTGCGAGCAATAACTGAAAATGGGAGCAATGGTGGAGACGCAGTGGTGGATCTACAGACAGTGAGAAAAGTGTAGTTTGGATTTTTGTAACAAACTGCACCCAGGGGTCTGGATTTTCTGAAAGGGAACAATGCCTTTAAATGCTGTTTTGGTCCTTTTTAGATACATGCATTGCAGAGAGGAAACTAAGAAAAAAAAACATACAAGCTAAGTAAAACATGGTGGTGATGACAACCACGTCACTACAATATGTGTGTTTGAAGAAGGTCCGATTCCAAGATCGAAAAGTCACTTAATGCACAAATTTGCTTGAATAAGAATAAAAATCTATTGATCACCTATTAATCTTCTGCAGACTACGCCTCTTAATGATGTTTTTCACATTATTTTAACTAAGAGATAAAAATATATAATTGCCTCTGATTTCAGGGTTAGACTTAACACACCCAAGATTATAATCATAGCACTGATGACATGCGACTAAATCCTTAAAGGTGAACAATTGTCTTAAAACAACTGGGCTTAACTGGATTTAAAATTGACATTTTTCTGACACAGTTTTCATTGATGTGAGATAGGTGATGAAGCATATGCCCCATGTTAAGAAACATTTATACTTAATTAGATTTTGTGGGCCAGGTCTTTGCCTTGGGTGCTTATAGGTAGATGATGACAGACGTTTGCATGTACATAATGACATCATCGCACATAGTTGTAACCAACGTTTCAATCGAAACCCAAGCCAAAAACTTTGGAAGCCCATAAAAACTTTAATTTGGTTGCACTGCTGGCAACATTTTGTGCATTACAATAAAATCAATTCTAAGGCATGAACAATACATCGAGTTCAAGGGAAGCTGACCATTATAACTGACATCTGTAATTACAAGGAATGAAGAAATCTTAGCACTTGTAATCCCATGTACTCCTTAAGAGGGATGTAGTGTTGCCACTGGCATTCTAGTTCTTCTAGAAAGGAACAGGAGATGCATATTAGTGTTTATTTCTGGCCTTGAAGGGTAAGGAATGGTGTCAGGCATCTAAGGTGAGGATTAAAGGATAACAACCTTCACCTCTAATGCATGAAATGAGTGTTTTTTACTAAACAGTTAGCAATTGCATTTTTTTTGCATTAGTAAAGAATAAGTGAATTATAAATGTGAGTTATATCAGTGAAATATACAAGTTTGTAAGGTTAATTTCAAGCTCACAATTTTAAAGAATAAACTATACTTAAATTTAAGAGGGGATTGGATACCTTTCTGGAAAAGTATAATGTTACCGGGTATATATACTAGATTCCTCGATAGGGCGTTGATCCAGGGAACTAGTCTGATTGCCGTATGTGGAGTCGGGAAGGAATTTTTTTCCCCAATGTGGAGCTTACTCTTTGCCACATGGGTTTTTTTTGCCTTCCTCTGGATCAACATGTTAGGGCATGTTAGGTTAGGCTATGGGTTGAACTAGATGGACTTATAGTCTTTCTTCAACCTTAATAACTATGTAACTATGTATGTAACCATGTAACTATACAAAATTGTAAATGGATATAGATTATTGATTTCATTTTTAAATTATTACAAGTATTTTTTACATCATGTGATTTTTATTTTCACTCTTTCACCCTGAAAGTCAAAATAATGACTGATGATTAGAGATGAGTGGATCAGGCAAGATTCAAGTTCACCTGGAAATTCAATTTACAGAGAAGTTATTCTCCGCAAATGTAATATCTCTTATTATGCTCTGGGACCTCTCCTGACTACAGAGCATGACAAATTAAAACCTACAAGAGAAAAAAGTGAGCAAAAACCCTGATGTAACCAAGTAAAAAAGCAAAAGTGCATTTAAATAACACAGAGATTTTAGTAATACTGTTTTTTTGATAAAAAACAGCACATAAACCATCCCACCACGTTAAGGTAACGCTAATAGAGACAGTCCTACACTGTAACATAGTAACATAGTAACATAGTTAGTAAGGCCGAAAAAAGACATTTGTCCATCCAGTTCAGCCTATATTCCATCATAATAAATACCCAGATCTACGTCCTTCTACAGAACCTAATAATTGTATGATACAATATTGTTCTGCTCCAGGAAGACATCCAGGCCTCTCTTGAACCCCTCGACTGAGTTCGCCATCACCACCTCCTCAGGCAAGCAATTCCAGATTCTCACTGCCCTAACAGTAAAGAATCCTCTTCTATGTTGGTGGAAAAACCTTCTCTCCTCCAGACGCAAAGAATGCCCCCTTGTGCCCGTCACCTTCCTTGGTATAAACAGATCCTCAGCGAGATATTTGTATTGTCCCCTTATATACTTATACATGGTTATTAGATCGCCCCTCAGTCGTCTTTTTTCTAGACTAAATAATCCTAATTTCGCTAATCTATCTGAGTATTGTAGTTCTCCCATCCCCTTTATTAATTTTGTTGCCCTCCTTTGTACTCTCTCTAGTTCCATTATATCCTTCCTGAGCACCGGTGCCCAAAACTGGACACAGTACTCCATGTGCGGTCTAACTAGGGATTTGTACAGAGGCAGTATAATGCTCTCATCATGTGTATCCAGACCTCTTTTAATGCACCCCATGATCCTGTTTGCCTTGGCAGCTGCTGCCTGGCACTGGCTGCTCCAGGTAAGTTTATCATTAACTAGGATCCCCAAGTCCTTCTCCCTGTCAGATTTACCCAGTGGTTTCCCGTTCAGTGTGTAATGGTGATATTGATTCCCTCTTCCCATGTGTATAACCTTACATTTATCATTGTTAAACCTCATCTGCCACCTTTCAGCCCAAGTTTCCAACTTATCCAGATCCATCTGTAGCAGAATACTATCTTCTCTTGTATTAACTGCTTTACATAGTTTTGTATCATCTGCAAATATCGATATTTTACTGTGTAAACCTTTTACCAGATCATTAATGAATATGTTGAAGAGAACAGGTCCCAATACTGACCCCTGTCTAATACTGTCTAATATTAAAACTTTACCATGTGTCAATGTTGACCTCAGTGTGAATAAGGGCAGACAAAAAGGACTCGGCCCAACCAGTGAAACACCAGACTGGGGAAGCCTTATATATAGTTTCTAGCTCAGAAACAGGGAGGCCACACCCCGGCTTGCACAGAATGCAACAATACAGAAAAAAAAACACAAAAATTGAGCTTAACTTGAGTTGGTACACATGCAGAGGTTATACGCATGTTCAAATTGGCCACAAAGCATTAAAACCTACAAGAGAAAAAAGTAAGCAAAAACCCTGATGTAACTAAGTTAAAAAGCAAAAGTGCATTTAAATAACACAGAGATTTTAGTAATACTGTTTTTTTGATAAAAAACAGCACATAAACCAACCCACTGCATTAAGGTAACGCAAATAGAGACAGTCCTACACTGTCTAATATTAAAACTTTACCATGTGTCAATGTTGACCTCAGAGAGAATAAGGGCAGACAAAAAGACTGGGCCCAACCAGTGAAACACCAGACTGGGGAAGCCTTATATATAGTTTCCAGCTCAGAAACAGGGAGGCCACACCCTGGCTTGCACAGAATGCAACAATACAGAGAAAAAACACATTCCAGTTAATTTCTTTATGTTTTTTTAAAATCTCCTTATCACCGCAGCAAACACTGATTTCCCAGGCCTCTTGGTGCTAGGCGAAAACAGCAATATATAATAGTTTAAATGTATCACATGATCCTACCAAAATCTTGAGAACATAGCATAAGCAGGAATTAAAACATAACTTTTAATGTATAACCAAATAAAGGAATATATTACATAAACTGTCACCCAAAAAAAGTGTATCGTTAAAAAAGTACTACTGGGTATACCCTGTCAGGGGACGTGCCATACAAAATTTAGTACTTATTCAAGATTTTTGTGCAGACACTGGCAGTGGTCCAGTGTCCTATCACTCAACCCAAGGTATCTGATTAAATAGAGATAATGCCTACAGAGGAAGCATTTATCAAATGCCAATACAGATAAACAGATAACCTTGGTTGCATTAGTATTAGCAGTTATCACAAAATAAAGGGAGGGGTAAGATCAATTGGAAAAGGTATGTACACAAATGTAATATTGGAACAATCTCACCAATTGTTGAGGATAGGTAAGGCAGAGCCCCAAGTCGCTTAGGTGGAGAAATCCTTCAAGCCACAACATCAGGAGACAATTCCCTGTCAGTCCCTGGAGGGCTATCAATAAATCTCAATCCCCGAGCTCCTGCCCTTACAAGGACAGTCCACATCTACCCCTAAGGCATAACATGCCCTGCACTCTCCCTATTTCCAGGTCCCAATGCGTATCTTTTTCTATTTTAAGCGCCGCACATATTGTCTGGCTCATTAGACCTGTCACATGATTTGGGTCTGACAGGTGATAGGCTATTATTGCCTTGTAGCACACTATTTAAGTGCAAACCAACGGTTCCTCCCACTCTCTGCAGTTTAGTATAGAGGGTGGTAACTCTATTTGTAGCACTGAAGCACCTTATCTCCCATGCAAGCTAGTCCCCTGATGATCCTGCTTGCAAAGAAAGGCTTTGGGACCTGGAAATAGGGAGAGTGCAGGGCATGTTATACCTTAGGGGTAGATGTGGACTGTCCTTGTAAGAGCAGGCGCTTGGGGATTGAGATTTATTGATAGTCCCCCAGGGACTGACAGGGAATTGTCTCCTGATGTTGTGGCTTGAAGGATTTCTCCACCTAAGCGAATTGGGGCTCCGCCTTACCTATCCTCAGCAATTGGTGAGATTGTTCCAATATTACATTTGTGTACATATCTTTTCCAATTGATCTTAAGGTACCTTCACACTGAACGATATCGCTAGCGATCCGTGACGTTGCAGCGTCCTGGCTAGCGATATCGTTTAGTTTGACACGCAGCAGCGATCTGGATCCTGCTGTGATATCGTTGGTCGCTGCAGAAAGTCCAGAACTTTATTTAGTCGCTGGACTCCCGCAGACATCGCTGAATCGGCGTGTGTGACGCCGATTCAGCGATGTCTTCACTGGTAACCAGGGTAAACATCGGGTTACTAAGCGCAGGGCCACGCTTAGTAACCCGATGTTTACCCTGGTTACCAGCGTAAAAGTAAAAAAAAAAAAAACACTACATACTTACATTCCGGTGTCTGTCCCCCGCTGTGCTTCTCTGCAGTGTGAGCGCCGGCCAGCTGGAAAGCACAGCGGTGATGTCACCGCTCTGCTTTCCGGCCGCTGTGCTTACACAGTGCAGGAAAGCACAGCGCCAGGGGACAGACAGCGGAAGGTAAGTATGTAGTGTTTTTTTTTTTTTACTTTTACGCTGGTAACCAGGGTAAACATCGGGTTACTAAGCGCGGCCCTGCGCTTAGTAACCCGATGTTTACCATGGTTACCAGGGGACCGGAATCGTTGGTCGCTGGAGAGCTGTCTGTGTGACAGCTCTCCAGCGACCACACAGCGACGCTGCAGCGATCGGGATCGTTGTCTGAATCGCTGCAGCGTCGCTCAGTGTGAAGGTTCCTTTACCCCTCCCTTTATTTTGTGATAACTGCTAATACTAATGCAACCAAGGTTATCTGTTTATCTGTATTGGCATGTGATAAATGCTTCTTCTATAGGCATTATCTCCATTTAATCAGGTACCTTGGGTTGAGTGATAGGACACTGGACCACTGCCAGCGTCTGCACAAAAATCTTGAATAAGTACTAAATTTTGTGTGGCACGTCCCCTGACAGGGTAAACCCAGTAGTACTTTTTTATCGATACACCTTTTTTGGGTGACAGTTTATTTAATATATTCCTTTATTTGGTTATACATTAAAAGTTATGTTTTAATTCCTGCTTATGCTATGTTCTCTTGGTGCTAGGAGAGTTCTGCACAAGAGCGTGCAAGGTCACAATATGATGATGTGTGCTGTGACCTTATCGGGATTAGTGTGAGAGGACCAAGAATTTCATGGTGATAAGAAAATTATTATTATTAATATTTATTTATATAGCACCATTGATTCCATGGTGTTGTACATGAGAAGGGGTTGCTGTTATCATTTGGTGGTTTAGGAACAACATGAGACAAAAGTTATGTTTTAATTCCTGCTTATGCTATGTTCTCTTGGTGCTAGGAGAGTTCTGCACAAGAGCGTGCAAGGTCACAATATGATGATGTGTGCTGTGACCTTATCGGGATTAGTGTGAGAGGACCAAGAATTTCATGGTGATAAGAAAATTATTATTATTAATATTTATTTATATAGCACCATTGATTCCATGGTGTTGTACATGAGAAGGGGTTACTGTTATCATTTGGTGGTTTAGGAACAACATGAGACAAGCTCTGAAGGAGGTGGTATCTGTACTGACTGCAGACCCTGAACCTAGCAGCGCAACTAGAAATAGCCGTGGGGGGTACCTGACGCTCCCTAGACCCCTCGGCACAGCCTAAGATCTAACTTCCCCTAAAGATGGAAACAGGAAACCTATCTTGCCTCAGAGAAAATCCCCAAAGGAAAGATAGCCCCCCACAAATATTGACGGTGAGAGGAGGGGAAAATAACATACGCAGAGATGAAATCAGATTTTAGCATAGGAGGCCAGTCTAGCTTGATAGATAGGACAGGAAAGGATACTGTGCGGTCAGTATAAAAACTACAAAACAATCCACACAGAGTTTACAAAATCTCCACACCTGACTAAAGGTGTGGAGGGTAAATCTGCTTCCCAGAGCATCCAGCTAACAGAAAAAATCCATAATGACAAGCTGGACAAAAATAGAATGCACAGAACAATACGTCCACAACATGTGGACTGAAATGAGCAAAGCCAGATCTTATCTTTGCAGAACTGGTCAGGAAACCAGGAGAATCCAAGCAGAGATGTGACTCCAGCCAGAAAACATTGACAAGTGGCATAGGCTGAAGACTAGAGCCAGGTTAAATAGCAGAGCCAGGAGAGACGATTAGTGAAAGCAGCTGCTAAAGCTAAACCCAAGGAGCGGCAGTTCCACTCAAAACCACCAGAGGGAGCCCAAGGGCAGAAAGAATTCACAAAAGTGTCATTTACAACCACCGGAGGGAGCCCAAGAACGGAATTCACAACAGGTTACATACAAATTACAGATATCACTTACAGTAAACAAACTAACAATGACAGACTGATACAGAGGAGAGAGGACCCTGCCCTTGCGGGCTTTCATTCTACAGGATGGTGGGGAAGGAAAAAGTAGGTTGGGGGGGGGTTGCAGCAGCTCTGGTGTTGGTGAGGGGATAGCTCCGGTAGTAGTGAGGCGGCAGCGGGGTCATTGCAGGCTGTAAGCTCTCCTGAAGAGATGGGTTTTCAGGTTCCTTCTGAAGGATCCGAATGTGGTTGATAGTCGGACGTGTTGGGGCAAAGAATTCCAGAGGATGGGGATATTCGGGGAAGTCTTAGAGGCGGTTGGGTGAGGAGCGAATAAGTGTGGAGGAGAGAAGGAGGTCTTGGGAGGACCGGAGATTACGTGAGGGAAGATATCGGGAAATTAGTTCAGAGACGTATGGAAGAGACAGGTTATAGATGGCCTTGTAGGTCAGTATTAGTAATTTGAACTGGATACGCTGAGGTAATGGGAGCCAGGGAAGAGATTTTCAGAGGGAAGAAGTGGAGGAGTAACGAGGAGAGAGATAAATAAGTTGGGCAGCAGAGTTAAGGATGGACTGGAGAGGTGCGAGAGTGTTAGCAGGGTGGCCACAGAAAAGGATTATGCGATTATGACTGGACAGGGGATAGTAACAAATGGAGGGGATGAAGAGGTGAGTGGTAAAGTGATTATACATTTTTTTTCTTTTTAACCAGTTGACGGCCCTTTACAGTTCAGAAAAATAGCAACCAGCGGCTGCCATTTTGCTAAATCCATGCAGATGTGAATTGCAAAAAAATACTGTTTCAAATATGAATGTGTATTTATATGCAAGACTCCTAACTTTCATTAGATGATGTTTGGGGAAACTAAATCAACGGAGTGAGGATTTAAATGTTTTATTTAAATAGCTAATCTGTTTCTATAGGGTGGGGATAGACTCCTCTGCTGCGGTGATAGACTCCTCTGACAGTGGATTATCAGTGACTATCTGATAGAGAAGGCATAGTGCACAGCTGAGCCGAGTGTTCCTGTCTAGGAAGTATTTGGGAGGGATAGCTGTCAGCCAAACGATAATTTGGCAAACAGTTATATGATGTGTATGGGGGCATTTATCATTAGGGTAGCCAGGGGAACTGGTAGGCACCACCCCCGTATGTCCCAATCTTAACTTCTCTAGACATACTCCTTGGTTTTTAGGCTCCCTCATTGGAGATTGGTGTAATGTTTTTGATTTTATCAACTTTATGTGTTATTGTATGTAGGCATCTACTTTTTATTCCAGCACCTTTCTTATTTACATAATTTACATTAAAGGTTTGTCCATGGGTTATGTCTGATACTGCAACTCTTTTTTTGTCAAAGTGATGGATATACATATAGAAACACATAGTCCCATTATAGTCAATATATAGTTCAGCAAATGGCCCATTTAAGAATTTTTAATGTGCTCATTCTCTGAAGTGCTTTATCAGTCTTAGACATAAAACTAGACAGCAATATGTTATTGTATGCATTTACCATGCATACCGTATATATATTTACACACTTATGCAAACCCTAGAATAGCTTTTATGCTATTTTTGATCAAAACACTACAGTATTATTAAAAACTCTGTGTTATTTAGATGCACTTTTTGCTTTTTACTTAGTGATAGCAAGGTTTTTGCTCATTTTTTCTCTTGTAGGTATTATATGTGTTATGGCAAATGTGAACATGCGGTTATGTGCTGCATGTGTACCAACTTAAGTCAGGCTCAATTTTTGTGTTTTTTCTTTGTTTTATTGCATTCTATGCAAGCCGGGATGTGGCACCCTTTTCTGAGCGGGAGATAAGGCTTCCCCAGGCTGGTGTTCTACTGGTTGGGCCCAGTCCTGTTGTCTTCCCTTATTCACACTAAGGTCATCATTGACACATGGTATGGTTGTTAATATTAGATAGTGTAGGACTGTCCCAATCAGAGTTACCTTGTCATGGTGGGATGGCTTTTATGCTATTTTTGATCAAAAACAGTATTACTAAAAACTCTGCGTTATTTAGGTGCACTTTTTGCTTTTTACTTATTTACAGCAGGGTTTTTGCTCATTTTTTCTCTTGTAGGTTTTATATATTTTATTGCCAATGTGAACATGCGGTTATGTGCTGCCTGTGTACTAACTTAAGTCAAGCTCAATTTTTGTGTTTTTTTTCTTTGTCCATGCGGATTACTGTGATTTTTTGAAACTGAGTGTTTTTGGTTTTACTATGCTCTTTTGTGTCTTCAAGTTTCTTGGTGGTGTGTGAGCATGTTCCTACAGACTTGTTCACTGTGCAAGTAGCTCATGTGTTCCTGTTTCCATAATTGTTCTCTTGTGTCTACAAGACTAGGGAGTTACCCACCACTCCCTTTGGGCTATCTGCACAAAAGCTGTTCCACTCAGCATGTCCACATGGACTTTTCCTCTCTGAACCCTGTTCACACAAGTAATATACAAATGATCAGGTTTTTAAATACATCAGATAGGGATTGCATACATCAGTTAGGACTGCTCTAATATGGGTATACCTTGACGTTTGGTGGAAAAGCTTAGTATACATTTTTTGCAAAAGCGTATCAACCAAAAACTTTGTTTTTTACATCTTTTTACTAGCACTTGCGGATTTCTGTGATTTTTTTAAACTGAATGTTTTTGGTTTTACTATGCTCTTTTGTGTCTTCAAGTTTCTTAGTGGTGTGTGAGCATGTTCCTACAGACTTCTTCACTGTGCAAGTAGCCCATGTGTTCCTGTTTCCATAATTGTTCTCTTGTGTCCACAAGACTAGGGAGTTACCCAGCACTCCTCTTGGGCTATCTGCACAAAAGCTGTTCCACTCAGCATGTCCACATGGACTTTTCCTCTCTGAACCCTGTTCACACAGGTAATATACAAATGATCAGGTTTTTACATACATCAGATAGGGATTGCATACATCAGTTAGGACTGCTCTAATATGGGTATACCTTGACGTTTGGTAGAGCAGCTTAGTATACATTTTTTGCAAAAAACGTATCAACCAACAAATACCCTGTTTTTTACATCTTTTTACTAGCTCTTGCGGATTACTGTGGACATGCTGAGTGGAACAGCTTTTGTGCAGATAGCCCAAGAGGAGTGGTGGGTAACTCCCTAGTCTTGTAGACACAAGAGAACAATAATGGAAACAGGAACACATGGGCTACTTGCACAGTCTGATATACTGTCTGATACTGCAGCTCTGTTGCATTTTTCCTTTTTTTTGTCAAAGTGATGGACATGCAAATATAAACACATAGTCACAATATAGTCAATATATAGTCCAGCAAGTGACATATTTAAGAATTTTTACTGTGCTCATTCTCTGAAGTGCTGTATCAGTGTTAGATATAAAGCTAGACAGCAATACGTTATCACATGCATTTACCATGCACACAGTATATATATTTACACATTTATGCAAACCCTAGAATGCCAACATTTCACTAAACCCTTCTCTGTACCATTTCACCTAGAGCACTGTGATAGAAGCACAGGAGAAGAAATATGATATCACAGCAAGACCTTTATCCACACATATCAACATCAATAAATTTCTGAATAGAGATGGGCGACCAGTAAAGTTCTTGGTTCATACCGAGCACCTACTGATTGGGTTTTGTAATGCCAATAAAAAATATACAAAGATAACATTCCCTTATTCAACCTGACCATTGTGAGAGAGGTTACCCCAACGCGCGTTTCACGTTAGGTTCTTCTTTCAGCGGCTCTTCCACATTTGTTTAATGGACTACACTTCTCTTTTAATTTAAAGGGAATCTGTCCAAAGGATTTCACGCTCCAATTTATATCTGTATGGAGTGCTTTCATGTCCAGCAATATCATTACGTGGCCCGTATGTTTCTTATTAATGAGAAATCAGTGATTGAATTGATATGCAAATAACTATGGTATATCCGAAGCCTCTGTCACTGCAGCTTTATTACCTACCAAGTATTGACTCCTCTGCAGCTGTAGTTCTCCTTTCACAGCACTGTCTGCGCAACTGTACTCTCCTCTACTTTCTGTGGAGGAAAGAAGTGTATTTAATCATTCTTACCTCTGCTCTATTCCCAATGCATTGTAACCACACACAGTCCTGCAGAGAGATCAGTGAAGGGAGCAGACTTTCTGTCAGTACATGCCTCAGACAGAAGAAAGCCTGCTCTAAGCCATTGTGGGGGTATATTCATCTTTGATCTGTGTGCTTCCTCCCTGTTTCTGATTGGTCAATGTTACACAAGGGAAAAATTACATGTCCCCAGAGACAAATCTTTGGTAGCACCAAGTTTAATTATAGCCTAAATTTTACAAGCTAATACATCCACAACTGATAGGAGCACCTAATAAATAAGAAATATGTTTTACTTAGATTTCCAGCCATTATTCCATGATATGGCCAGTTTATCACGCTAAACCTGGCAAAAGGTCCTAAATAACTGGTTTAACCTAATGCATACTGTCCAATAATGAAGAGTTTTTGTCTCGCTTTTCTTTTTTAGTGTAAAAATCATTGTATGTGCGGGCCTCTTGACAAGCTACAGAACTTGACTTCCACTAGCAGCAATAAATTATACAAAAGGTCACCTTGCTGCATAGACTGACTATAGTATTCTAGCAATTGGCACAAAAATATGCTAAGTAATCTGAAGGGTACTATAACTCAGCAAAAAATAGAGGAAGACGTGGAGAAGGCAATGTGAATCGAAAAACTGAATGAACAGCAATATTTTAATGAAGGTCAGATGAAGTAACATTGTCTACTGCAGTTTTCTCTTACCTGTGTAAATTCTGCATTACTAAATACTGCATCAGCTTTCATATAGTATTACACAACGATGCAGATTTTACTTACACTGTGTAAATGTAGTAAGTACGGTTGTTTGCTTTGGAAATTTTAAAAGTTTCCAACTCTTCCAACTCCAATTTCTAGGAAACCAGAGTGGCAACCAATACAGCTACCACTCTTGATTCTAACTTTCTTAGCAATTATGAGCAATATGGGGGAATTTACATGGATCAAATTTCTTGGATAAATTTCACTGACTTTTTCTTTTATCTGGATTGGTCTTAACCCCTTCAAGTCGCGGCCCTTTTTCATTTTTGCGTGTTCGTTTTTCGCTTCCCTCCTTCCCAGAGCCATAACTTTTTTATTTTTCCGTCAATATGGTTATGTGAGGGCTTATTTTTTGCAGGACAAGTTGTACTTTTGAAAGACACCATTGGTTTTACCATGTCTTTTACTAGAAAACAGGAAAAAAATTCCAAGTGCGGTGAAATTGCAAAAAAAGTGCAATCCCACACTTGTTTTTTGTTTGGATTTTTTGCTAGGTTCACTAAATGCTAAAACTAACCTGCCATTATGATTCTCTAGGTCATTATGAGTTCATAGACACCTAACATGACTAGGTTATTTTTTATCTAAGTGGTGAAAATAAATTCCAAACTTTGCTAAAAATAAAAAAAAAAAAAAGTGCCTTTTTCCGATACCCGTAGCGTCTCCAATTTTCGTGATCTGGGGTCGGGTGAGGGCTTATTTTTTTGCGTGCCGAGCTGATGTTTTTAATGATACCATTTTTGCGCAGATACGTTCTTTTGATCGCCCGTTATTGCATTTTAATGCAATGTCGCAGCGACCAAAAAAACGTAATTCTGGCGTTTCGGATTTTTTTCTCGCTACGCCATTTAGCGATCAGGTTAATGCTTTTTTTTAATTGATAGATCAGGCGATTCTTAACACGGCGATACCAAATACGTGTAGGTTTGGGTTTTTTTTTATTGTTTTATTTAGGATGGGGCGAAAGGGGGGTGATTTAAACTTTTATATTTTTTATATTTTTTTCATATTTTTAAAAACATTTTTTTTTTACTTGTGTCATGCTTCAATAGCCTCCATGGGAGGCTAGAAGCTGGCATAGCCTGATCGGCTCTGCTACATAGCAGCGATCATCAGATCGCTGCTATGTAGCAGAAATGCAGGTGTGCTGTGAGCGCCGACCACAGGGGGGCGCTCACAGCAGACCTGCATCAGTAACCATAGAGGTCTCAAGGACCTCTATGGTTACCTTCCTGATGCATCGCCGACCCCCGATCATGTGACGGGGGTCGGCGATGACGTCATATCCGGCCGCCCGGCCGGATGCGGTAGTTAAATGCCGCTGTCTGTGTTTGACAGCGGCATTTAACAGGTTAATAGCGGCGGGTGAATAGCGATTTCACCCGCCGCTATTGCGCGCACATGTCAGCTGTACAAAACAGCTGACATGTCGCGACTTTGATGTGGGCTCACCGCCGGAGCCCACATCAAAGGGGGATTCACGGCATGCGCAGTAGATGTACGGCGCATGTCGTGAAGGGGTTAAATAAATTTGCATGCTAGTAAGGAAAGTTCCTATGCCACAGCAGTTCATTTTGGTGAAGTTAAATGGATAAACTCATCTTCTGTGTTCAAAAGAGCACCGTTCCCATGCCTCCTGGCATTCTGCTTGCTGGGAACGGGTGCACTTCTAGTGATTGGCAGTTTAGACCAGCGGCATAGTCATCATGTTGCTAGTGAGAACTAAGGTCTTAAATGCTTCAAGAGGCAGCTTTGCTGAAAATAATCTCTATGCATAGACCAATACTGATATTACCACAATATGGTGACCATATAGTAGTAGATACCAGTCATGGAGAACATGTAAGAGTATAATCTAGTATTTCAAAACATGTTAATAGTCTATTTAGTAGTCTTGACTATTAACTAGTTTTTTAAATAAAGCTTTGAAGAATATCATCTGCCATCCATCTTTATCAGCAGTGCAGATTTGGAAACATACACCAGGTTTCCCCATTATCCTCACTTTTTGGACCGGTGTCCTACAGTGGCTGATCAATGCTTTTTACATGTTACTTAGTTAAAACAAAATAAGGTAAGCATATTTCACCCCGTAGCACCACATGTTTTTAACCAGATAAGACCCAATTTTGCGCTTTTTTTTTTACTTCTGCAGATTTTCTACTTCTAATAACAGTTCGTAATGCTTACAGCAAATGATATGTTAACCAGCAGGTGCCAGAAGCAGTTTGCAGCTAAGATACAACTGAAATACCTGGATGGTGGTTAGACCAAGACACTTGGCAACTGAACACTAGATTACACTGACTGAATACTCAGATACCTCATGTATGTCTATATGGACCTTAGAAGGTCTAGGATGATTACATAATTGAAGCATGCTAAAAAATTTGTAAAGCCTGAATTGGAGTCCAGCAAATGGCACTGGCCGTAAGGAAAGTGGGTTGAGACGAGCCAGAGGCATAGCAAGGGTTTTGGTTCGGTGAGGGTGAAGCTTCTGAGTGGGCCACCAACCAAGTAACCTTGATTACTACTATGGTGACACACCCCAATAGTGGATGTAGGAGAATCTCCACCGATAACAGGGTTGTTGCTGAAAATAATCTCTATACATAGACCAATACTGAAATTACCACAATATGGTGACCACATAATGGTAGATACCAGTCCTGCAGAACATTTAAGAGATTACAGCACATTTATACTGTATATAGTAACTTACAGCTGATGTTCAATCTGATGGAATCGTTCACTTTTCCTTTCTTTCCCATCTGGCCCAAACCTTCATGACAACTTCTTCCAGCCACGACTCGTCTGAAGAGATTACAACAAAGTCTCATATGACTTCTCACATATCCAGAACGGCCCCATCTATTCCCAACCTGCACAAACTACTCATTCTACTGATACCCCAGAATTGAGCTGTTGCTGCCATCACATGTGTCTCTCTTACTGCACCTACTGTGTACCCTCTAGATGGTAAAACAAACCTCTAGAACAGCGTTCCCCAACTCCATTCCTCAAGAGCCACCAACGGGTCATGTTTTCAGGATTTCCTTAGTATTTCACAGGTGATAAAATTCCTACCTATGAAGGTGATGCAATTATCACCTGGGCCATACTAAAGAAATCTTGAAAACATGACCTATTGGTGGCTCTTGAGGACCGGAGTTGGGGAACACTGCTCTAGAATATATTAATTCTCTGTGCATTTGCCCTAGAAAACAATGCCCACATTTTTCCACCTAGAAACTAATAATGCCCTCTGTGTACCCTTTTGACACTCTCAATAACCTTCGCTCCCCTATAACAATAAGTACCCACTTAGCATTTAACAATGCCCCTAGTCTCCCCCTTGTACAGTATGATGATCTCTTATACACAGTGTAATTCCCCTTCATTGTACAGAACACCCAACACAGTATACTGACCCCTTATCAGCCCCCCAAACTGTTTGATCGCTCCAACACTGTATGATAGCCCCCACATTGTACAAAGACCCCATATTAGCCCTCACACTGTATGATGGCCTCCTCACTGTCATCCCCACATTGTATGATAGCCCCCTAAATAGCCTCTATATAGTGTAATGCACTCCCTATAGGCCTCAATACAGTATAATGCACTCCTATTCATGCCACATAGTTCTCCTTATAGTATACTACACTACTTATAGGCCTCAATATAGTACAATGCACTCTTCATAAGCCTCTATATAGTATAATTCACTCTCCATAGGCCTCTATGCAATATATTGCACTCCTCATAGGCCTCCATATAGTATAATGCACTTCCCATAGGCCTGTATACGCTAATGCACTCCCCATAGGCCTCTATGTAGTATAATGCACTCCCCCATTGCCTATATATAGTATAGTATAATACACTTCCCATAGTTTTATATAGTATAATGCACTCCCCATAGGCCTCCATGTAGTATAATGCACTACCCATAGGCTTCAATATAGTATAATGTACTCCCCATATGCCTATACATATTATAATGCACTCCCAGTCATTAAAACAAACATGACACATCTCAAAGGTTAGACTTCCCAGTCACATTGTATTGTAAGATTAATCTTCATCATGTGATTAATAACACAATTACCTTCCCACTACGTGTAAGTCAGTTTTAAGTTGTTAAAAAATGGCATTTAAAAATCTCATTTACAAGGGCTCATAAAATAGAAAATAGAGGGGTATAATGTAACCTGGAGGGGTAAAAAATAGCACCTAAAATCTATCATCTCATTTGCAAGGGCTCATAAAATAGAGGGGTATAATGTAACCTGGAGGGGTAGAAAATGGCATCTAAAATCTATCATCTCATTTACAAGGACTCATAAAATAGAGGAGTATAATGTAACCTGGAGGGGGTAAAAAATGGCATGTAAAATCTATCATCTCATTATTATTATTATTTATTATTATAGCACCATTTATTCCATGGCGCTTTACATGTGAGGAGGGGTATATATAATAAAAACAAGTACAATAATCAGGCACTGCTCATCACTTGCCCAATACAATCCCAACAGTGAAACATGGTGGTGGCAGTGTCATGCTATGGTGCTATGGGGGTGTTTTTCAGCTGCAGGGACAGGATGACTGGTTGTCATTGAAGGAAACATGAATGCGGCCAAGTACGGAGATATTCTGGATGAAAACCTCTTCCAGAGTGCTCTGGACCTCAGACTTAGCCGAAGGTTCACCTTCCAACAATGACACTAAACACACAGCTTAAACAAAAATGGAGTGGCTTCAAAACAACTCTGTGACCATTCTTGACTGGCCCAGGCAGAATCAGGTTAGAGCATTTCTGGGCATCAGGGCAGACTGGGACTAAAATTCAGCCCTGGCATTTGAAGTTACACAGGCCCACTTGTCACATGGTGACTGTATAATATCTTTGTACACTTGAAGGTTACAAGAAGTGAGGGGAGTGTAACACGACTATATAACATATAATTACAGCTGTATCCAGCATTACAGCTCAGTCCTATTTATTGCTTTTAGTTGCAGTACCAAGAAAAGCCGCTACTTTACCTACATAACTGGATCTCGTAGATATTGAAGGGATTGAGAGGACCAAAGGCTATGGAACCTCATTCTGATGCTCCATAAACTTTGCCTACAGCCACTTTTGGTTCCGCTGTGCAGCACGAGACCTGGTGACTCTGAAGAGCGGTGACATCAGTAACTTCACCGCTCTTCAGATATTCCGAGTCTTGCGCTGAGCTTAGCGACTGTGAAGAGCGGTATTGTTACTACCGTCACCACTCTTCAGAGTCGCTGGAACTCACCAGGTCTGGGCTAGTAGTGGGGGTGTCTGATAGACACCTCTCCATTACTTACACCAAGGATTGATAGCAGCTGACAATACGTAGCTGACATCAACCCTAAAAATCATTACACATACCAGAATTAAATGCTCTGGCGGCTGGGAAAAGCAGTCGAGTTAGCGCTATTCCCAGGCACCGGGTACTAACTACAACTGTCATCATCCTTGCCTGGTCTCCCTGCGAAGCATTTCTGCTGTATTTACATGCGCTAACCTCAGGCTGCTAAACGAGTGTGATCGACAATAGTGAAGTCGTTCGCTTGTTTCCCGGCCTCTTTACACCAACTGAGAAAGAATGATGGGGACAGAACAATCACAATTAGATCAATCTGTCCCTATACAGTATCATGTTATTAACAGCACATCTAGAGTTTACACCGGCAATGTGCTGCTGAGAACAAGGATTTCTGTTCCCACATAAACAATCCAATCACTTGATGAATAGGCAGCATTTTGCTTGTTTAGTATGATACACCCCATAGTCCTCTATATATCATAATGTGCACCTCAGTCCTCCATATAGTATAATACACTCCTCAGTCCTCCATATAATATAATACACTCCCCAGTCCTCCATATTGTATAATACACTCCCCACAGTCCTCCATATAGTATAATACACTCCTCATTTTCCTCCATATATTAAAATACACTGTAATTGCTCCATATAGTATAATACACTCCTCAGTCCTCCATATAGTATAATGTACTGCCACAGTCCTCCATATAGTATAATACACTCCTCAGTCCTCCAAATAGTATAATACCTTTAACCCTTAAATTTAATAGCTTTCAGCAATTTAAGGGTTAAATCGCTAAAAAAATTGGCGTGGGCTCCTGCGCAATTTTCTCTGCCAGAGTAGTAAAGCCAGTGACTGAGGGCAGATATTAACAGCCTGGAGAGGGTCCACGGTTTTTGGCCCCCCCTGGCTAAAACCATCTGCCCCCAGCCACCCCAGAAAAGGCACATCTGGAAGATGCGCCTATTCTGGCACTTGGCCACTCTCTTCCCACTCCCGTGTAGCCGTGGGATATGGGGTAATGAAGGGTTAATGTCACCTTGCTATTGTAAGGTGACATTAAAGGGACACTGTCACCTGAATTTGGAGGGAACAATCTTCTGCCATGGAGGCGGGGTTTTTGGGTTTTTGATTCACCCTTTCCTTACCTGCTGGCTGCATGCTGGCTGCAATATTGGATTGAAGTTCATTCTCTGTCCTCCGTAGTACATGCCTGCACAAGGCAATCTTGCACAGCGCAGGCGTGTACTATGGAGGACAGAGAATGAACTTCAATCCAATACTGCAGCCAGCATGCAGCCAGCGGGTAAGGAAAGGGTGAATCAAAAACCCCAAAACCCCGCCTCCATGGCTGAAGATTGTTCCCTCCAAATTCAGGTGACAGTGTCCCTTTAAGCCAGATTAATAATGGAGAGGTGTCAATTCTGACACCTCTCCATTATTAATCCAATTGCATTAAATGGTTAAAAAAACACACACACATTATTAAAAAGTATTTTAATTAAATAAAGACACAGGTTGTTTTAATATTTTATTGTACTGCCAATCCACCTGAAGACCCTCGCACTGTAACAAATAAAAAATAATAAACCAACAATATACATACCTTCTGTAGATCTGTAACGTCCCACGTTGTAAATCCATCTGAAGGGGTTAAAATATTTTGCAGCCAGGAGCTCTGCT
Source organism: Ranitomeya imitator (assembly GCF_032444005.1). NCBI lineage: Eukaryota > Metazoa > Chordata > Amphibia > Anura > Dendrobatidae > Ranitomeya > Ranitomeya imitator. The sequence continues at coordinate 129,307,227 of NC_091286.1, forward strand.
AATGCAGCGCTGCTCGTGGCTGTAAAACCCCGGGGAATGAAGGTAATGTAGGTCAATGACCTGTAGTTACCTTCATTCGCGGTGATGTGCCCCCTGCTGGATGTCCTCATATGACCTCGAGCCTGGGAACTTTTCCCATGCTCCAGGGACATCCAACAGGGGGCACATCACCACGAATGAAGGTAACTACAGGTCACTGACCTACATTACCTTCATTCGCTGGGGTTTACAGCCACGAGCAGCGCTGCATTAGCAGAGCTCCTGGCTGTAAAATATTTTAACCCCTTCAGATGGATTTACAACGTGGGAAGTTACAGATCTACGGAAGGTATGTATATTATTGGTTTATTATTTTTTATTTGTTACAGAACGAGGGTCTTCAGCCAGTGGATTGAGCGTACAATAAAATATTAAAACAAACGATGTGTTTATTTCATTAAAAGACTTTTTAATAATGTGTTTGTGTTTTTTTTAAACTCTTTCATGCAATTGGATTAATAATGGATAGGTGTCATAATTGACGCCTCTCCATTATTAATCTGGCTTAATGTCACCTTACAATAGCAAGGTGGCATTAACCCTTCATTACCCCATATCCCACTGCTACACGGGAATGGGAAGAGAGTGGCCAAGTGCCAGAATAGGCGCATCTTCCAGATGTGCCTTTTCTGGGGTGGCTGGGGGCAGGTGTTTTTAGCCAGGGGGGGCCAATAACCGTGGACCCTCTCCAGGCTATTAATATCTGCCCTCAGTCACTGGCTTTACTACTCAGGCAGAAAAAATTGCGCGGGAGCCCACGCCAATTTTTTCCGCGATTTAACCCTTAAATTTAAGAGCCAGAGCGCCGAAAGTTTGCATATACACACTACTAACATTAGTAGTGTGGAATATGCAAAAAAAATGGGGATATGACATGGTTTACTGTATGTAAACCATGTCTCATATCATGTCGGGTTTTGGCAGGAGAAATGAAAAGCCGGTAATTGAATTACCGGCTTTCCTGCTATGTCGCGCTGAAGTTAATATAAATATATATATATATATGTGTCTGAATGACATATATAGATATATAAAACGAAACCCGACTTTTCATTAGAGATCGCCGACCCCGACCCGATCCCACAGTGGGATCGGGTCGGGTTTCACGAAACCCGACTTTGCTAAAAGTCGGCGACTTTTGAAAAGTGCCGATCTGTTTCGCTCAAACCTAGTGTCAACCTTTCCCCCTGAGGTGGATACAGGAAAAGATGGTGAACAATGAGTGTCTAGATAGACCTAGCACTTTAGGATTTTAGCTTCCATGTAGAGCATAGGCCTGGAAAACTACTGGGCAATGCTGACACGCTCTATAAGATCCACTTTATGATTGTGGAAAGTGCTATGCCCCCCAGCTTTGGGCAGAGAGATGAATGCAAGATGGCTTCTAGACTCATTATTGAAAGGAGCTATGTTGCACAGATGTGGTTATCCTCAGTGATGCAAACTCGGAAGCAAGCTCCGGCATAGTGTTGAGAGTGCGTGAAAGGGTCAGGTTTACAAGCAGTCAGATCGATGGTTGGGACTGGATGCTCACATATCCCCACCCCGGGATGTGGAATGGTGGATATAAGAAAGTCCAGCTGTATCATTTTTGCACAGTGTGTGGAGGTAAGAAAGCCTCCTGTGTGATGTCTCCAGACTGAGTTTGTGTACTGGATGCTATCAAGCACGAGTGTACCAACATCAAAGTGCCATTATTTGGACTGTTTACTTTGTTATTTTTATGTCTGCACTGAAAGGCCATTTAGTTTCCTTTGTTTGAGGCATGGTTTATGGAGTCTAATGGACAATCTACTTGCACCACTTCCGGTGCCTTCCTTAAACGCAACCAAGTGAGTAGAAACATTACGGTAGAAGCAGAAAGTCTATTTTCCCAGCATGACTCATGAGTCACTGCAAAAGTACCTGGCAGGGGGGAAGAGGGAGCCTCTGGATCAGGAGTTGAAGAGGGGAATAATTTTTGCAGGGAAAAGAGATTTCCTATTCTACATACAGTAGATCAGAAAAAAGGAGAAGATTTAGCTGTGAAGAAAGGCAAAATGAGCAATTGTTAGTACACAGTGCTACATAATATGATGATTGCAATATATTAAGAGGATAACACCTTTTATTGGAGTTGAATAGATAAAGAATGATACCGTTAATGAGGTATTCCATTGGATAGGTGATAACTTCTAGATCGGTGAGGGTCCTACTGCTGAGGCTCTCACAAATCACTAGACTGAGACACTCTCTACATGTGTATTTTAAGACTTGTAAAAACACAAATACACCAAAAATTTCCAATAAACTATATTAATATATGTGCAAATAATTATTAATGAAACACTAATGGTGTATTGTGAAAAAATGGTGACTGAACACTGAAGATAGAGAACCAACCACAACTATAACATGAACAGCAGAGAAAGTGTACCCACGCAGAAGATTTTATCAAAATAGCCTTTATTTGTGGTGACAAGTGGCACAATAAAAATGAAAATAATTAATCAGTACGCGAACTATAACAGGACATTAAAAAAATATATATTTAAAGTCAAATAGGATATAAATAGGTGACCTAAAAAAAAATATGTATCTCATGCAGTTTTTGCCAAAAAATATAAATAATGGTCGATATAATAAAAAGACAGCTAAAAAAAGGTGGAAAAAATTAATTATTGCTTAAAATAGTGCAAAATCCAATAAACATATGTGCACCACTGCAGGGCACATAAAAAAACACCTACGGGATAGTAATGATTACAAATAAAGTGCAAAGAGTGCTGAAAAAGGCAGCTATATGGAGACACCTGCAGGGCATACTATGTGCCACAAGCGGGTCATTGAACAAACACCCAAAAAGTCCCCCTGACGAAGGAAGAGTTTCCGAAACGCGCGTCGGGGTGCGCGATAGCGGGACCTGGTGACACTCTCAATAAGGTATACTGTGGAGAAAATTGCCTCTTTTGATTTTATGGTCGTATTTTGTTGCACACTGCACTTTTTGGGTGTTTGTTCACTGACCCGCTTGTGGCACATAGTATGCCCTGCAGGTGTCTCCGTATAGCTGCTTTTTTCAGCACTCTTTGCACTTTATTTGTAATCATTACTATCCCGTAGGTGTTTTTTTATGTGCCCTGCGGTGGTGCACATATGTTTATTGGATTTTGCACTATTTTAAGAAATAATTAATTTTTTCCACCTTTTTTTAGCTGTCTTTTTATTATATCGACCATTATTTATATTTTTTTGGCAAAAACTGCATGAGATATATATTTTTTTGAGGTCACCTATTTATATCCTATTTGATTTTAAATATATATTTTTTTAATGTCCTGTTATAGTTCGTGTACTGATTAATTATTTTCATTTTTATTGTGCCACTTGTCACCACAAATAAAGGCTATTTTGATCAAATCTTCTGCGTGGGTACACTTTCTCTGCTGTTCATGTTATAGTTGTGGTTGGTTCTCTATGTGTATTTTAGGAGCAATTACAAGCTTTCCAGTATGGATATTATTCGCACTAATTTATTTGATGCAATTCAAATTTTTGTGAAAAATCTGGTGAATTAGAATTCAAATATTCGTTCATCTCTAGTCGGGGTCTCATAATTTCCTTTGTGTTATAACTCCTTTAATTTGTCTAATTAGGCATAAAACTGTTACTGGGAGATCTTCAACTGGAATATTACTCTTATTAGTCTAGGAAAATTACAACGATGACACATACTTCCCAGGTTCTAACTATTTCAAAATGAGACATTTAGCAAACAATTGATCAATTCTTTGAGCTACCCCGCCCCGCTCCAAGCCAAGGCAGTCCTACTCTAAGTTTTTAATATTTCTCACAAAAAAATTACTTCTAAACAGTGGAAACTTCCACAAGTGACCCCATTTTGGAAAATACACCCCTAAAGGAATGTATTTAGATGCGTGGTAAGCATCTTGAACCCTCAGGTGCTTCACAGAAGTTTATAATGTTGAGCTGTGAAAATAATAAAAATCACATTTTTCCCCACAAAAATGTTATTACAGCCCCAGATTTTGCATTTTCATAATGGTAACAGGAGAAATTGCACCATACAATTTGTTGTGCAATTTCTCCTGAGCACACTGATTCCCGATATGTTGGGGAATACTACTTTTGAGGCACAATGCAAAGCTCAGAAGGGAAGAGGTGCCATATTGGAGTACAGATTTTCTGGAATGGTTTGAGGGTGCCATGTCACTTTGGCAGAGCCCATGAGATGCCAGAACAACAGAAACCCCCTATATGTGAAATCATTTTACAAACTACACTCCCGAATGAATTCATCTAGGGGTGCAGTGATAATATTGACACCACATGTGCCTCACAGAATTTTATAACATTGAGCGGTTAATAGTGAATAAATTACATTTTTACCACTAAAATGTTGTTTTAGCCCCAAGTTTTTCATTTTTCTAAGGGCTAATAGGATTTTTTTTTACAACAAACTGAGGTTCATTTTTCCATAGTGTGCCAATACCCTACATGTAATCGGGAAACATTTTTCGGGCACAGTGCAAAGCTCAGGAGGCTAGGACCGCCAGATTTTACTGTTATAGTTTCCAGGTGCCATGACCCACTGGGAGAGCCCATGAGGGGCCAGAACAGCAGAACCCCCCCATAAGTGACCCCAAATTACAAGCTACACCTCTCAATGAATTCATCTATTTGGGCAGTGATCATATTGACACCATGGGTGTGCCACAGTGTTTTATACCATTGAGCAGTGAAAAAATGACAATTTTTACCACCAAAATTTAGTTTTAGCCCCAGATTTTACATTTTCACACAAGAAGTGGGTAAAAATGGCACCAAAATTTGTTCCACACTTGTGGCTGTACAGTACTATGTAGCAATACAGAGAGACTCAGGAGGAATGGAGGGCTATTTCAATTCTGGACCGCAGATTTTCCTAGAACAGTTAGAAGACTCCATATACATATATACTCCTAATTGCTAGAAGAGCAGAAGTCCCTATCAAGTGACCCAATTTTGGATATTATAACCCTTTGAGAATTTATCTACAGGTGTAGTGACGATTTTAACTTCATGGGTATTTTCCAGAAACAAACAGCAGTGAATGCTGCCGAGTGAAAATTACAAACTGCTGTTGTAGTGACCAGTACGCTGTAGTGACCAGTACATTGCAGTCACCAGTACATTATGCCCGGCCTGTGCTTCTAAGTGGGCTTTCATCCCTTCAGCATTCCCAAACATGTGGACCCTACACGTGGTTTAGATACACTGTGGGGCTTAGAAGGGAGGGGGGATTTGAATTTGGGAGCGCAGAATTTGGTGAATTTCTTTTGGAGGATTATGGAGCCATTTTGCTTTTCCAAAGTCTTTGTACTACTACCAGTAATGTGGAAGCCCCCTATATTTCTGTTAACAGATGACAGACCTGAGTGAGGGCTTCCTTGTTTGGGGATCGAGTTGAAGCTTTTATTGGGAACATTTTACATAACGTTAGGTATCACAATTATCCAGCGTTCTACGCTGAGCACTTACTATGTGGTTTCCATCTAAATCTCTGATTGACGTGATTCAGATGAAACCCCCGAGGAATCCATTTACTATAATGAGTAAGAAGAGTTACTCTGGACTTCGTCTCACCTCTGTTCAGCGGTGTCCTTCTTTTTCAGAAGTGCACAAAACTGTGGCCGATGGCACTTGTATGCAATCCTAAAAAATGCACACCGCTGGATCATAGGTCAGATGGCATCCACAGTGTATCCATCTGCCTCACTATAGGGAATCTTCCATTTGTGGTTCCGAGATTTACACAGAAGCAAGCACTCAGCACAGAGCGCAGGATAAATATGTGCCAAACCATACTGCGATCTTTGGGAGGCAGAATAAAAAAAATCAACAGCAGGTGAAGATTTTGTTTTATTTATTTTTTATGCCATTCCTTGTGCGCTACAAGTGATTAGGCGACTTTATTCTTCAGGTCAGTGCGATTACAGCAATACCAGATTTATGTTGGATTTTTAGAGAGCTATAATTTTTCCATATATTGGCCCACAGAGTCATGTGAGGGCTTGTTTTTTGCAGGACGCGTTAACATTTTATTGAAGCCATTTTCAGGCACATGACATTTTTTGATCACTTTCTATTCTGATTTTTGGGAGGCAGAATGAACAAAAATCAGCAATTCAGTTTTTTTGGGGGGAGGGTTTATGCCGCTGAGTGTGTGGTAAAATTGTTAATGTACTTTATTATTCGGGTCAGTACGATTACAGTGATACCTCATTTATATTTTTTTATGTTTTGGCGCATTTATACAATAAAAACTATTTTATAGAAAAATAATTATTTTTGCATCACTTTATTCTGAGAGCTATAATTTTTTTACATTTCTGCTGATGGAGCTATATAGCTTGTTTTTTGCAGGACAAGATGATGTTTTTAGTGGTACCTTGTCTACTATATAATTGTCTAAGGGTCACTTCCGTCTTTCTGTCTGTCACGGAAATCCCAAGTGGCAAAACAGCCACGACCAATCAGCGACGGGCACAGTCCGGCAGCAAAATGGCCGCTCCTTACTCCCCGCAGTCAGTGCCCGCTCCATACTCCCCTCCAGTCAGCGCTCACACAGGGTTAATGGCAGCATTAACGGACCGCGTTATGCCGTGGTGTAACGCACTCCATTAACGCTGCTATTAACCCTGTGTGACCAACTTTTTACTATTGATGCTGCCTATGCAGCATCATTAGTAAAAAGATCTAATGTTAAAAATAATTAAAAAAAATAAAAAAAGTTATATACTCACCGTCCGTCGGCCCCTCGGATCCAGAACAGGCCTTTCCCGCTCCTCACGACGCTCCGGTGACCGCTCCATGCATTGCGATCTCACGAGATGATGACGTAGCGGTCTTGCGAGACCGCTACGTCATCATCTCGCGAGACCGCAATGCACTCTTGGGACTGGAGTGTGCGAGGAGCATCGGTAAACGCTTCGCCTGGATCCGGGGGCCAACGGAAGGTGAGTATATAACTATTTTTTATTTTAATTTTTTTTTTAACAGGGATATGGTGTCCACATTGCTATATACTAGGTGGGCTGTACAATATACTAAGTGGGCTGTGCAATATACTACGTGGGCTATGTAATATACTACATGGCTGTGCAATATACTACATGGGCTGTGCTATATATTACGTGGGCTGTGCTATATACTATGTGGGCTGTGCTATATACTACATCGGCTGTGCTATATACTGCGTGGGTTGTTATACACTACGTGGGCTGTGTTATACACTACGTGGGCTGTGTTATACACTACATGGGCTGTGTTATATACTGTGTGCGTGAGCTGTGTTATATGCTACATGAGCTGTTATAAACTATGTGGCTGTGTTTTATGCTATGCGGGCTGTTATACACTCCGTGGGCTGTGCTATTTACTCCGTGGGCTGTGTTATATACTATGTGGCTGTGCTATATACTCCGTGGGCTGGGCTATATACTCCATGGGCTGGAGAATATACTACGTGGCTGTGCTATATACTACGTGGCCGGCCACGAACAATCAGCGGCAGGCACAGTCCGGCCGTGAATTGGCGCGGGATTTGAACCACGCTTCGCTAATTGGTCGCGGCCGGCCGAATCCTGTGTATTCAATGTATTATTCTAAAATCTTCATAAATAAACTACATACATATTCTAGAATACCCGATGCATAAGAAACGGGCTACCATCTAGTTTATTTAGATCTGTCTTTTTGATTGGGCTTTATTCCACTTTTTGTTTGGCAGTATGATGATAAAGCATTGTTTTCATTTATTTTTCTTATGGTGTTCACTAAAGGAGTTAACTAATGAGACAGTTTTATAGGACAAATCGTTGCGTATGCGGCAATACAAAATATGTGTACTTTTATTTTTTATATTTTTTTCTTACAAATATGTATATGATTGTTTGATTGTTGTCGCTTGATTTTTTAACATGTTTTATATATTTTTACAATTATTTAAAACTTTTTTTTACTTTTTTTTTCTTTTTTACTTTGTCCCACTATGGAACTATCATTTTTTGCAGGCTACAGCGGCATCCCTATACTAAGCAAACTGTCAGCTGTGCACTGACAGGCAAAGTTGCTGATCATGCACTGCGCATGACCTAGCAACTTTCCTAGCTCTGGTGACCCGGATGTCGTCATGTCAATGATCGGGACCCCGTGTCACACCGTGAAGTGTTCCATCCAAAGGCAAAGGGGCAGTCATCCCTCTGACGGTTCCTGGAATGCTGCGATCGCTTTTGGTCGCAGCATTCAGGGGGTTAAAGTACCGGGAGTGTTGTGTGACCACTCCTGGCACTTAGTGCCATGTGTCAGCTGTCAGAATCAGCTGACACCTGGCGGCGATTGCCCAGGCACCACCCGTATGCGCGGGCGATTGCGATGGCGTAATAATCCATCCCTTGTCAAATATACCCAGGTCACATGGATGGATTATTACGTCAGATGTGAGAAAAGGGTTAATATTAAAATCCTAGGAATATAATAAATGGCAACCTACCAGTATAAGATTCATTATTCGATACTACATAAGTCCACCATCAAGGCTATTGCTTTTTTTGCATTAGAGGACGGAAATGCCTTCTAAGATTCTATGTCACCTTCCTAAAGCAGTGATTGGGTAAAGAAGACTTTTCTTCACTGAATACGGTAGATACTTTTATATCAGCAATATATAATTTGGTCTTACATTTATCTGTTTTGAGCTTCATGTAGATAATATATATTTGTCAACAATGAAATTGCATCACCAAGAAGGAAAAGTTGCCTAATTATGGAAATCACTGGATCGATAAACATGTTAATGAAATGCAAATAATGAAAAAATGGAAACAAGCTTAAGCTCCCTTTGTAATTTCTGACCAGTAGTGTCCCATATGTGCACGGTGGGAGACAAATCGGGAGACACTGCAGGCCATGGTAGCACATTTAAGCCACGCAGACTACTCATTGTAGCTCAAGAAACTAGAATTTTTGTATTGAAAATCAGCTGTTGGGACACTTTGGAGACATGGATGCACCACTGGTTCCACAACCAAATAAATCATTTTAACACCAATCTGTGAGTGTACCTGGAATGAAGATTACAGGAGTAGAGCAACAACACATTATGTCACTCAGCTCCCCAATTCCAGGAGTATGTCAGGGTTGGCGTTCCCTTGTTAAGTCCTTTCCATGCCATTTTATATACGCCTGGCTATCATTATATTCAATACAAAAGCAAGACTCTTCACTGGAGGCTGTTCCAGCCTCAATTGCCATCTTGCTCTATGATAGTATTGAGAGCAATGGCATGACGTCAATGGAACTCCTGTAGCTGAACATTTCACTGAAAACCCAATGTCATATAAACACCTTCTGATGGTTTGTGTAGACCTTATTTGACACTTTAGGCTTGGTTTATAATGTCTAATTCCACTTGCATTACAGAATGGCTCAATTGTACAACCAGTGATACTGCCATTTCTTCAAAGTTTCCCAGCAGCCGGTTTCAACATGACAACATCAGGCCATAGGCAGTTCGTTCTACTGTGAGTAGGCAACAAGACCTAAGAATTCTACCATGGCCTGCAGCATCTTTGGACTTGTCTGCCATCAACCACATCTGAGACATCATTGGTCAGCAGTTGCAAATGGAGTTCCCAGCAACAGATTTAGTGATCTGTGAGCCCAAGTGCATTCAGCATGTTAGAACAGTCCTCAGACCACCATTAATAACCTCATTGATAGCAGCCAAGGCGTGTAAGTGTGTGTATTTCCGCAAGTGGCATTTGTACTCTATACTGAATAAATGGAGATTTTTGAAATTTGTTTTTCTTATTTATCAGCATTTGCATATCATAAACACATACAGTGCAGACCAAAAGTTTGGACACACCTTCTCATTTAAAGATTTTTCTGTATTTTCATGACTATGAAAATTGTACATTCACACTGAAGGCATCAAAACTATGAATCAACACATGTGGAATTATATACTTAACAAAAAAGTGTGAAACAACTGAAATTATGTCTTATATTCTAGGTTCTTCAAAGTAGCCACCTTTTGCTTTGATGACTGCTTTGCACACTCTTGGCATTCCCTTGATGAGCTTCAAGAGGTAGTCACCGGGAATGGTTTTCACTTCACAGGTGTGCCCTGTCAGGTTTAATAAGTGGGATTTCTTGCCTTATAAATGGGGTTGGGACCATCAGTTGTATTGTGCAGAAGTCTGGTGGATACACAGCTGATAGTCCTACTGAATAGACTGTTAGAATTTGTATTATGGCAAGAAAAAAAGCAGCTAAGTAAAGAAAAACGATCATTACTTTAACCCCTTTCTGACATTGGACGTACTATTCCGTCCATGTGGGCCCTAATTCCCAAGGACGGAATAGTACGTCCAGCGCGATCGGCCACGCTCACGGGGGGAGCGCGGCCGATCGCGGCCGGGTGTCAGCTGACTATCGCAGCTGACATCCGGCACTATGTGCCAGGAGCGGTCACGGACCACTCCCGGCACATTAACCCCCGGCACACCGCGATCAAACATGATCGCAGTGTTCCGGGGCATAGGGAAGCATCGCGCAGGGAGGGGGCTCCCTGTGGGCTTCCCTGAGACGATCAGTACAAGGCGATGTGCTCACCTTGTACCAAGTGTCTCCTTCCTGCAGGCCCCGGATCCAAAATGGCCGCGGGGCTACTTCCGGGTCCTGCAGGGAGTATTTCCGGGTCCAGAGCAGGCTCTGGTAACTAAGCAGCAGGGCACGTCAGATCGCTGATCTGAAACAGTGCTCTGCAAAGTGTCAGATCAGCGATCTGTCACTATACAGTGATGTCCCCCTGGGACAAAGTAAAAAAGTAAAAAAAATTTTTTTTAGATGTGTAAAAAAAAAAAAAATCCTAAATAAAGAAAAAAAAAATATTGTTCCCCTAAATACATTTCATTATCTAAATAAAAAAAACAATAAAAGTACACATATTTAGTATTGCCGAGTCCGTAGCGACCCGACTTATTAAACTGTCCCACTAGTTAACCCCTTCAGTGAACACCGTAAAAAAAAAACAAGGCAAAAAACAACGCTTTATTATCATACCGCCGAACAAAAAGTGGAATAACACGCGATCAAAAAGACGGATATAAATAACCATGGTACCGCTGAAAATGTCATCTTGTCCTGCAAAAAACGAGCTGTCATACAGCATCATCAGTGATGCAAAAATAATTATGTTTTCTATAAAATAGTTTTTATCATATAAAAAGCACCAAAACATAAAAAAATGATATAAATGAGGTATCGCTGTAAACATACTGACCCGAAGAATAAAACTGCTTTATCAATTTTACCAAACGCGGAACGGTATAAACGACCCCCAAAAGAAATTAATGAATAGCTGTTTTTTGGTCATTCTGCCTCACAAAAATCGGAATAAAAAGCGATCAAAAAATGTCACATGCCCGAAAATGTTACCAATAAAAATGTCAACACGTCCCGCAAAAAACAAGACCTCACATGACTCTGTGGACCAAAATATGGAAAAATTATAGGTCTCAAAATGTGGTAACGCAAAAATATTTTTTGCAATAAAAAGCGTCTTTTAGTGTGTGACGGCTGCCAATCATAAAAATCCGCTAGAAAACCCGCTATCAAAGTAAATCAAACCCCCCTTCATCACCCCCTTAGTTAGGGAAACATAAAAAAATTTAAAAAATGTATTTATTTCCATTTTCCCATTAGGGCTAGGGTTAGGGTTAGGGCTAGGGATAGGGCTAGGGTTAGGGTTAAAGTTAGGGCTAGGGTTGGGGTTAGGGTTAGGGTTGGGGCTAGGGTTGGGGCTAGGGTTGGGGTTAGGGTTAAGGCTAGGGTTGGGGCTAGGGTTAAGTTTGGAGCTAAATTTAGGGTTGGGGCTAAAGTTAGGGTTGGGGCTAAAGTTAGGGTTGGGGCCAAAGTTAGGGTTAGGGTTGGGGCTAAAGTTAGGGTTGGGGCTAAAATTAGGATTGGGGCTAAAGTTAGGGTTAGGGTTACATTTACGGTTGGGATTAGGGTTATGGGTGTGTCAGGGTTAGGGGTGTGGTTAGGGTTATGGTTGTGATTAGGGTTAGGGGTGTGTTGGGGTTAGGGTTTCAGTTAGAATTGGGGGTTTCCACTGTTTAGGCACATCAGGGCTCTCCAAACGCGACATGGCGTCCGATCTCAATTCCAGCTAATTCTGCGTTGAAAAAGTAAAACAGTGGTCCTTCCCTTCCGAGCTCTCCCGTGCGCCCAAACAGGGGTTTACCCCAACATATGGGGTATCAGCATACTCAGGACAAATTGGACAACAACTATTGGGGTCCAATTTCTCTTGTTATCCTTGGAAAAATAAAAATTTTGGGGAAAAAAATTGATTTTTATTTTCACGACTGCGTTATAAACTGTAGTGAAACACTTAGGGGTTCAAAGCTGTCAAAACACATCTAGATAAGTTCCTTAGGGGGTCTACTTTCCAAAATGGTGTCACTTCTGGGGGGTTTCTACTGTTTAGTTGCATCAGGGGCTCTGCAAATGCAACGTGACGCCTGCAGACCAATCCATCTAAGTTTGCATTCCAAATAACGCTCCTTCCCTGCCGAGCTCTGCCATGCGCCCAAACAGTGGTTCTTCCCCACATATGGGGTATAAGCGTACTCAGGACAAATTGGACAACAACTATTGGGGTCCAATTTCTCTTGTTACCCTTGGGAAAATAAAAATTTGGGGGCTAAAAAAACCTTTCTGTGGGAAAAAAAATTTTTTTATTTTCACGGCTCTGCGTTAAAAACTGTAGTGAAACTCTTGGGGGTTCAAAGTTCTCACAACATATCTAGATAAGTTCCTTCAGGGGTGTAGTTTCCAAAATGGTGTCACTTCTGAGGGGTATCTACTGTTTAGGTGCATCAGGGGCTTTGCAAATGCAACATGACGCCTGCAGCCCAATCCATCTAAGTCTGCATTCCAAATGGCGCTCCTTCCCTTCCGAGCTCTGCCATACGCACAAACGGTAGTTCCCCCCACATGTGGGGTATCAGCGTACTCAGGACAAATTGGACAACAACTTTTTTGGGTCGAATTTCTCCTGTTACCCTTGGGAAAATGCAAAACTGGGGGCTAAAAAATAATTTTTGTGAAAAATTTTTTATTTTATTTTCACGGCTCTGCATTATAAACTGTAGTGAAACACTTGGGGGTTCAAAGCTGTCAAAACACAGCTAGATAAGTTCCTTAGGAGTCTACTTTCCAAAATGGTATCACTTGTTGGGGGTTTCAATATTTAGGCGCATCAGGGGCTCTCCAAACGTGACATGGTGTCCCATCTCAATTCCAGTCAATTTTGCATTGAAAAGTCAAATGGCGCTCCTTCCCTTCCGAACTCTGCCATGCGCCCAAACAGTGGTTTATCCCCACATGTGTTGTATCGGCATACTCAGAACAAATGGCAAAACAACTTTTGGGGTCCAATTTCTTCTCTTACCCTTGAGAAAATAAAAAATTGGGGGCGAAAATATCATATTTGTGAAAAAATATGATTTTTTTTTATTTTTACGGCTCTGCATTACAAACTTCTCTGAAGCACTTAGTGGGTTTAAGTGCTCACCACATAACTAGATAAGTTTCTTAGGGGGTGTGCTTTCCAAAATGGTGTCACTTGTGGGGGGTTTCAATGTTTAGGCACATCAGGGGCTCTCCACACGCAACATGGCGTCCCATCTCAATTCCAGTAAATTTTGCATTGAAAAGTCAAACGGCGCTCCCTCCTTCCAAGCTCTGCCATGCGCCCAAACAGTGGTTTATCCCCACATGTGTTGTATCGGCATACTCAGAACAAATGGCACAACAACTTTTAGGGTCCAATTTCTTCTCTTACCCTTGGGAAAATAAAAAATTGGAGGCGAAAAGATCATATTTGTGAAAAAATATGATTTTTTATTTTTACGGCTCTGCATTATAAACTTCTGTGAAGCACTTGGTGGGTTAAAGTGCTCACCATACATCTAGATAAGTTTCTTAGGGGGTCTACTTTCCAAAATGGTGTCACTTGTGGGGGGTTTCAATGTTTAGGCACATCAGGGGCTCTCCAAACGCAACATGGCGTCCCATCTCAATTCCAGTCAATTTTGCATTGAAAAGTCAAACGGCGCTCCTTCCCTTCCGAGCTCTGCCATGCACCCAAACAGTGGTTTACCCCCACATGTGGGGTATCAGCGTACTCAGAACTAATGGCACAACAACTTTTGGGGTCCAATTTCTTCTCTTACCCTTGGGAAAATAAAACAAATTGGAGCTGAAGTAAATTTTTTGTGAAAAAAAGTTAAATGTTAATTTTTTTTTAAAACATTCCAAAAGTTCCTGTAAAACACCTGAAGGGTTAATAAACTTCTTGAATGTGATTTTGAGCACCTTGAGGGGTGCAGTTTTTAGAATGGTGTCACACTTGGTTATTTTCTATCATATAGACCCCTCAAAATGACTTCAAATATGACGTGGTCCCTAAAAAATATTGGTGTTGTAAAAATGAGAAATTGCTGGTCAAATTTTAACCCTTATAACTCCCTAACAAAAAATTTTTGGTTCCAAAATTGTGCTGATGCAAAGTAGACATGTGGGAAATGTTACTTATTAATTATTTTACATGACATATCTCTGTAATTTAAGGGCATAACAATTTAAATTTGGAAAATTGCAAAATTTTCTAAATTTTTGCCAAATTTCCATTTTCTTCACAAATAAACGCAAGTTATATCAAAGAAATGTTAACACTATCATGAAGTACAATATGTCATGAGAAAACAGTGTCAGAATCGCCAAGATCCTTTGAAGCGTTCCAGAGTTATAACCTCATAAAGGAACAGTGGTCAGAATTGTAAAAATTGGCCCGGTCATTAACGTGCAAACCACCCTTGGGGGTAAAGGGGTTAAGAAATTATGGTCAATCAGTCTGAAAAATTGGGAAAACTTTGAAAGTGTCCTCAAGTGCAGTGGCAAAAACCATCAAGCGCTACAAAGAAACTGGCTCACATGAGGACCGCCCCGGGACAGGAAGACCAAGAATCACCTCTGCTTCTGAGGATAAGTTTATCCGAGTCACCAGCCTCGGAGATCGCAGGGTAACAGCAGGTCAGATTAGAGACCAGGTCAATGCCATACAGAGTTCTAGCAGCAGACACATCTCTCCAACAACTGTTAAGAGGAGACTTTGTGCAGCAGGCCTTCATGGTAAAATAGCTGCTAGGAAACCACTGCTAAGGACAGGCAACAAGCAGAAGAGACTTGTTTGGGCTAAAGAACACAAGGAATGGACATTAGACCAGTGGAAACCTGTGCTTTGGTCTGATGAGTAGTGTTGAGCGATACCGTCCGATACTTGAAAGTATCGGTATCGGATAGTATCGGCCGATACCCGAAAAGCATCGGATATCGCCGATACCGATATCCGATACCAATACAAGTCAATGGGACACCAAGTATCGGAAGGTATTCTGATGGTTCCCAGGGTCTGAAGGAGAGGAAACTCTCCTTCAGGCCCTGGGATCCATATTAATGTGTAAAATAAAGAATGAAAATAAAAAATATTGATATATTCACCTCTCCGACGGCCCCTGGACATCACCGCGGGTAACCGGCAGGCTTCTTTGTTTAAAATGCGCGCGTTTAGGACCTGAGGAATGACGTCGCGGCTTCTGATTGGTCGCGTGCCGCCCATATGACCGCGACGCGACCAATCAGAAGCCGCGACGTCATTCCTCAGGTCCTAAATTCCTAGAATGAGGAGTTTAGTGCCTGAGAATGACGTCGCGGCTTCTGATTGGTCGCGTCGCGGTCACATGGGCGGCACGCGACCAATCAGAAGCCGCGACGTCATTCCTCAGGTCCTAAACGCGCTCATTCTAGGAATTTAGGACCTGAGGAATGACGTCGCGGCTTCTGATTGGTCGCGTCATTCCTCAGGTCCTAAACGCGCTCATTTTAAACAAAGAAGCCTGCCGGTTACCCGCGGTGATGTCCAGGGGCCGCCGGAGAGGTGAATATATCAATATTTTTTATTTTAATTCTTTATTTTACACCTCACTATGGATCCGATACCGATATCCGATATCACAAAAGTATCGGATCTCGGTATCGGAATTCCGATACCGCAAGTATCGGCCGATACCCGATACTTGCGGTATCGGAATGCTCAACACTACTGATGAGTCCAAATGTGAGATCTTTGGTTCCAACCACCGTGTCTTTGTGCGACGCAGAAAAGTTGAACGGATGGACTCTACATGCCTGGTTCCCTCCATGAAGCATGGAGGAGGAGGTGTGATGGTGTGGGGGTGCTTTGCTGGTGACACTGTTGGGGATTTATTCAAAATTAAAGGCATACTGAACCAGCATGGCTACCACAGCATCTTGCAGCGGCATGCTATTCCATCTGGTTTGCGTTTAGTCAGGCCATCAGTTATTTTTCAACAGGACAATGACCCCAAACACACCTCCAGGCTGTGTAGGGGCTATTTGACCAAGAAGGAGAGTGATGGGGTGCTACGCCAGATGACCTGGCCTCCACAGTCACCAGACCTGAACCCAATTGAGATGGTTTGGGGTGAGCTGGACCGCAGACTGAAGGCAAAAGGGTCAACAAGTACTAAGCATCTCTGGGAACTCCTTCAACATTGTTGGATGACCATTCCCTGAAAATGCAGAGAAATCTTTAACCCCTTTCTGCCATTGGACGTAATATTCCGTCCATGTGGGGTGGGCCTTAATTCCCAAGGACGGAATATTACGTCCAGCGCGATCGGCCGCGCTCACGGGGGGAGCGCCGCCGATCGCGGCCGGGTGTCAGCTGCTTATCGCAGCTGACATCCGGCACTATGTGCCAGGAGCGGTCACGGACCGCCCCCGGCACATTAACCCCCGGCACACCGCGATCAAAGATGATCGCGATGTGCCGGCGGTGCAGGGAAGCACCGCGCAGGGAGGGGGCTCCCTGCGGGCTTCCCTGAGACCCCCGCAGCAACGCGATGTGATCGTGTTGCTCCGGGGGTCTCCCACCTCCTTCCTGCAGCAAGTCCCGGATCCAAAATGGCCGCGGATCCGGGTCCTGCAGGGAAGGAGGTGGCTTACCAAGTGCCTGCTCAGAGCAGGCACTTGGTAACGCTGCACTGCTCTCAGACAGATCGGTGATCTGTCAGAGTGCTGTGCAAACTGGCAGATCACCGATCTGTATTGTCCCCCCCTGGGACAAAGTAAAAAAGTTTAAAAAAAAATTTCCAAGTGTGTAAAAAAAAAAAAAAAAAAATCCTAAATAATGAAAAAAAAAATATTATTCCCATAAATACATTTCTTTATCTAAATAAAAAAAAAAAACAATAAAAGTACACATATTTAGTATCGTCACGTCCTTAACAACCCGACCTATAAAGCTGTCCCACTAGTTAACCCCTTCAGTAAACACCGTAAGAAAAAAAAAAAAAAACGAGGCAAAAAGCAACGCTTTATTATCATACCGCCAAACAAAAAGTGGAATAACACGCGATCAAAAAGACGGATATAAATAAGCATGGTACCGCTGAAAGCGTCATCTTGTCCCACAAAAAACGAGCCACCATACAGCAACATCAGCAAAAAAATATAACAGTTATAGTCCTCAGAATAAAGCGATGCAAAAATAATTATTTTTTCTATAAAATAGTTTTTATCGTATAAAAGCGCCAAAACATTAAAAAATGATATAAATGAGGTGTCGCTGTAATCGTACTGACCCGAAGAATAAAACTGCTTTATCAATTTTACCAAACGCGGAACGGTATAAACGCCTCCCCCAAAAGAACTTCATGAATAGCTGGTTTTTGGTCATTCTGCCTCACAAAAATCGGAATAAAAAGCGATCAAAAATGTCACGTGCCCGAAAATGTTACCAATAAAAACGTCAACTCGTCCCGCAAAAAACAAGACCTCACATGACTCTGTGGACCAAAATATGGAAAAATTATAGCTCTCAAAATGTGGTAACGCAAAAAATATTTTTTGCAATAAAAAGCGTCTTTCAGTGTGTGACGGCTGCTAATCATAAAAATCCGCTAAAAAACCCGCTATAAAAGTAAATCAAACCCCCCTTCATCACCCCCTTAGTTAGGGAAAAATTTAAAAATTTAAAAAATGTATTTATTTCCATTTTGCCATTAGGGTTAGGGCTAGGGTTAGGGCTAGGGTTAGGGCTAGGGTTAGGGCTAGGGTTGAGGCTAGGGTTAGTGTTAGGGCTAGGGTTAGGGCTAGGGTTAGGGTTGGGGCTAGGGTTAGGGCTAGGGTTAGGGCTAGGGTTAGGGCTAGGGTTGGGGCTAGGGTTAGGGCTAGGGTTAGGGCTAGGGTTGGGGCTAGGGTTAGGGTTAAGGCTACAGTTAGGGTTGGGGCTAAAGTTAGGGTTAGGGTTTGGATTACATTTGCGGTTGGGATTAGGATTAGGGGTGTGTCTGGGTTAGAGGTGTGGTTAGGGTTACCGTTGGGATTAGGGTTAGGGGTGTGTTTGGATTAGGGTTTCAGTTATAATTGGGGGGTTTCCACTGTTTAGGCACATCAGGGGCTCTCCAAACGCGACATGACGACCGATCTCAATTCCATCCAATTCTGCATTGAAAAAGTAAAACAGTGCTCCTTCCCTTCCGAGCTCTCCCGTGTGCCCAAACAGGAGTTTACCCCAACATATGGGGTATCAGCGTACTCAGGACAAATTGGACAACAACTTTTGGGGTCCAATTTCTCCTGTTACCCTTGGGAAAATACAAAACTGGGGGCTAAAAAATAATTTTTGTGGGAAAAAAAGAGATTTTTTATTTTCACGGCTCTGCGTTATAAACTGTAGTGAAACACTTGGGGGCTCAAAGTTCTCAGAACACATCTAGATAAGTTCGTGGGGGGGTCTAGTTTCCAATATGGGGTCACTTGTGGGCAGTTTCTACTGTTTAGGTATATTAGGGGCTCTGCAAACGCAATGTGACGCCTGCAGACCATTCCATCTAAGTCTGCATTCCAAATGGCACTCCTTCCCTTCCGAACCCTCCCATGCGCCCAAACGCAGGTTCCCCCCCACATATGGGGTATCAACGCACTCAGGACAAATTGGACAACAACTTTTGGGGTCCAATTTCTCCTTTTACCCTCGAGAAAATACAAAACTGGGGGCTAACAAATAATTTTGAGGGGAAATTTTTTTTTTTATTTTCACGGCTCTGCGTTATAAACTGTAGTGAAATACTTGGGTGCTCAAAGTTCTCACAACACATCTAGATAAGTTCCTTGGGGGGTCTAGTTTCCAATATGAGGTCACTTGTGGGGGGTTTCTACTGTTTAGGTACATTAGGGGCTCTGCAAACACAATGTGACGCCTGCAGACCATTCCATCTAAGTCTGTATTCCAAATGGCGCTCCTTCCCTTCCGAGCCCTCCCATGCGCCCAAACGCTGGTTCTCCCCCACATATAGGGTATCAGCGCACTCAGGACAAATTGCACAACAACTTTTGGGGTCCAATTTCTCCTGTTACCCTCAGGAAAATACAAAACTGGGGGCTTAAAAATTATTTTTGTGGGAAAAAATTTTTGTTTTATTTTTACGGCTCTGCATTATAAACTTCTGTGAAGCTCTTATTGGGTCAAAGTGCTCACCACACATCTAGATAAGTTCCTTAGGGGGTCTACTTTTCAAAATGGTGTCACTTGTGGGGGGTTTCAATGTTTAGGCACATCAGTGGCTCTCCAAACGCAACATGGCGTCCCATCTCAATTTCTGTCAATTTTGCATTGAAAGGTCAAAACGGCGCTCCTTCCCTTCCGAGCTCTCCCATGCGCCCAAACAATGGTTTACCCCCACATATGGGGTATCAGAGTACTCAGGACAAATTGTGCCACAACTTTTGGGGTCCATTTTCTCCTGTTACCCTTGGTAAAATAAAACAAATTGGAGCTGAAGTCAATTTTTTGTGAAAAAAGTTAAATGTTAATTTTTATTTAAACATTCCAAAAATTCCTGTGAAGCACCTGAAGGGTTAATAAACTTCTTGAATGTAGTTTTGAGAACCTTGAGGGGTGCAGTTTTTAGAATGGTGTCACACTTGGGTATTTTCTATCATATAGACCCCTCAAAATGACTTCAAATGAGATGTGGTCCCTAAAATAAAATGGCGTTGTAAAAATGAGAAATTGCTGGTCAACTTTTAACCCTTATAACTCCCTAACAAAAAAAAATTTTGGTTCCAAAATTGTGCTGATGTAAAGTAGACATGTGGGAAATGTTACTTATTAAGTATTTTGTGTGACATATCTCTGTGATTTAATTGCATAAAAATTCAAATTTGAAAAATTGCGAAATTTTCAAAATTTTCGCCAAATTTCCGTTTTTTTCACAAATAAACGCAGGTAATATCAAAGAAATTTTACCACTATCATGAAGTACAATATGTCACGAGAAAACAATGTCAGAATCACCGGGATCCGTTGAAGCGTTCCAGAGTTATAACCTCATAAAGGGACAGTGGTCAGAATTGTAAAAATTGGCCCGGTCCATAACGTGCAAACCACCCTTGGGGGTAAAGGGGTTAAATGAGAAGGTGTGTCCAAACTTTTGGTCTGTACTGTATGGTGTAGCAATTTCTTTGTGTATAATTTTGTGGAACCTGCTGATAGTATCAAATATCCAAACCCACCACTGGAGGAAAATATGCATTAAATGAATTGAAGTTTCATTGTCTGGTACTATTTTTTCTCCCAAATTAAACTACACCGGAGACATCTGACAGCTTCTCATTTTATCCTGTCCTATTAAATAAAAATGGCTATGGACATTAGTTTTAAGTAATCTTTTTTTTTTTTTTTTCTAATCCTATCTAGCAGCTGCACCCATTTGAAAACAAAATCAATAATTTAGTAATCCGATTGAAGAAGACTACATGCAATGTTCTCTAGTCTGTATTGGCTTAACAGATAGCTGTAGAGTCTACGTAGTTATTTGTACGATTATATATAACGTAAGAATTGTTTCTACTATTTTTTACTTTTAAGTTTCTATGCTAGAACCTTTTTCTACATATTGTTCTGCTGTACAATACATTATTTGTACTGAACATACAAGTTTAATGCAATCTAAAGCAAACCATTATGCATCTTGATCTATAATAATATTTTGCAAATCTTTACAAGCCTCTCTATTAGTCATAATGGTTGCTTGAAATGTGTGAAAGCAATTGTCAGTTTGGTTTACAGTGATTGACAAGTAAAAGCTGGTCTGACCCCATGCCCTCTGCAAACTAACTGTCAGTGTTAGGATTCAGTCTCATGACCTGTGCAGGCAAAGGGTCAGTGACTAGAAGTAGAGATTGGGAGGGAAGATTCTGTGACCTTGAAAAGTGAGTGCAATCAGAGAGCCATGTCTACATGTGTTTGTCTAATAATACCACCTTTATTTATTGTATTGGCCTCTGTTCCATATGTTTCCTTTCCATACGTCCTATTAGAGCAAGTCAAGCTGGTTTAGCGGGTTTCTAATACTCGGGACCCCTCCATGAGTAGAGCTAAGAATAACAAAGTAGCTTTGTCGGGCTGCCATTGTCTATCAAATTCAGTACTTTCTTTCCTTTGTGGCAGAAGTTTTTGTGACTGCCTCATACAACTCAATAGAGTTTGTGAAAAATCTAATCACATATAGGGGAAAACAACTTCCTGTAGATGTATGGAGTAGATTTTCCATCACATAAATTTGCCTAGTTTAAAAAAAGCCTTTTTGGAGCATTTCACATTGTATTATATTTATATGTTTTACTATATTAGGAATAACATGAGGGTGATTCTAAGGTCTTCATATCTTATAGAATAAATAGGTCAATATCATAAAAGGAACATGATCCATGTATACCCCTGACAGATAAAATTAGCTCCTCTTAGGTAATAGTGTCTCATAATGTGCAGCCAAAGAGGTTTACTAAGTGTGTGCCTATTTGTAACCCAAGTACACCCCCCAACAAACTAACCAACTAATGTAACCAATATCTCCTTGTTCCTTGATTGTATACAATGGTACGCAATCAAATCTGATCAACTGCACCAGACCACAGTACCAATTACTCTATGGTGACCCATATGGCAATAAACCTACATACTCAACTGCTAGAATTCTTCTAGATAGCATAGCCTGCATGGTCTAAACTGGCTACCTTGGCTTGTATTGCCTTTGATCTTGTCTCCTGTCTGGCACATATTGTGCAGCAGTTGCCAATAAAGTTCCCAACAACAGATCTTAATGATTTCCATTCTTAAGTGCATTCAGCATGGCACAATAGTCCCCAGTGCCACTGAATAGGGCATCTGGGCTCTTCTAAAGAAATATCTCATAATAATTGTTCTACTACCCATTAAAAACTCTTAGAAGGCCTTTTCAAACCACGAAGGGATGTCAAGGAAGGTTCTGGGTAGGAATAGAGAACTTTTTATGGTGCGGCCCCCAGAAAGTTTGTCTTATATGCCAACCATATAATTAATCTATGATTACAAGGAGTACAAGGAGTATTGGTACATCTCAAATGTTTCCCTCTCCAATGTTCCACAAACTGGTTCTTCTACAGCTAAAGAAAAGATGTATGTGATTCGCATACAAGATTTCTCTCGTGCATCCCCCCTACTCTGGAATTCTCTACCACAACATATCAGACTCTCGCCTACCATCGAAACTTTCAAAAAGAACCTGAAGACCCACCTCTTCCGACAAGCCTACTACCTGCAGTAACCACCGATCGACCAAACCGCTGCACGGCCAGCTCTACCCTACCTACTGTGTCCTCCCCATCACTTGTAGATTGTGAGCCCTCGCGGGCAGGGTCCTCTCTCCTCCTGTACCAGTTGTGACTTGTATTGTTCAAGATTATTGTACTTGTTTTATTATGTATACCCCTCCTCACATGTAAAGCGCCATGGAATAATAAATAATAATAATAATAATACTGAGCCTCCTAGACATGTGCACAAGGGGCTTAACTGACAAAGTGGCTTTCACTGTACTCGCCTCAGTTTTGGAACAACATACTGAATATACAGATATCATCAAACAAGATTAAGATTAGATATACATTCTTACATTTTCTTGCCAATTCAAGTGAATAGAGAAATCAGTTAAGTGCTCTTTTGATGGATTCCAAAGGAAGTTTTCTCTGCCAGGAAAAAATGATTATCAAAGAAAGTGTTTTGCAGCACTTCACAGCTGTGTCTAATTTTTGTCACATAAGGGGCAAACTGAATTGTCCCATCCATTGAATACAGCAATCACAAATGTAAAGAACATTAAAGAAACACTTGTCCTACAGCTGAGACATGATGTCACTGAAATATAAACCAGTAATAGAAATAACAAAAAGGTCCAGATTTTTGATAATTTGCTGAAATATTTACAAACCTTCTTATAGAAAGTAAAATGTATCTTCAGGTTTTCAGCTGGACCTGTTGTAGCAGAGGTCAATTATTGAATGAGAGCCTTAGCTCACTAGAAGTTCTTGTGATTCTCTTGTGGCCCAGACTTAAGCACCTCATGGCCCCACCACCATACACAATAAATAATGCAGCGATAAAGAAGAAACTGTGGCAGCACTCACCGATCTTCTAAAACAGGTACTTTATTAGCCAAACTTCACGGCTCGGGGGTGTGTACAAAGAAGGTGGCAGCCGAACGACGGCCGTTTCGCGCCCTCCCGGCGCTTCAACGAGAACCGTTCGGCTGCCACCTTCTTTGTACACACCCCCGAGCCATGAAGTTTGGCTAATAAAGTACCTGTTTTAGAAGATCGGTGAGTGCTGCCACAGTTTCTTCTTTATCGCTGCATCATTGATGGTCCTATCTCTGGCTACAGCACCTCAGGTCTGCCGACCGGCCATAGTCTGTGGGTTTCATGCTTTTGGTCTGAGCAGCGGTAGTGCGGTCAGCTGTTCTCTTCCCCGCACGTATACACAATAAATAGCTGTTGGTTGAGGAATTATGTGGCTGACAGTGCTCTCTCCCGAGTTCCCAAAATATAGGACCACTAGGCTCGGCTGTGCACTCCAATGTTCTCTAGGAGAGAGCTGCTTCCAGGCTCATATGGCACAAGCTTATCTCCTGGACATTGAAAGGATTGACCTTTGGAAATTGGGCCTGTAGGATCCTTCTTTCAACCAATAAAAAGTCAGTGAAGTCTCTATACACATTAAGTGGTTGTCCAATCCCTTTAATATGCTATGTAATTTGAGTGCAGCAAGCTAAAAGGGTATAGACCCTGATCCCTGCAATGTATCACTCTCTGGTCTGCCTGTGTAGTTTTGATAAAATCACTGCTGTAGATCTACCATTTCTCTGAATGCTGAGCTCTGTATAACCCCACCAACACTCCACTGATTGACAGCTTTCTGTGTACATTGTGCATAGACATATAAAGTGTCATTTAGAGGTGGAGACAGGGTTACACAGAACAGAAGTACTACATGGCAGAAGACACCTAGTCCTGTAATGATAATCTCCTGGTGATAAAACACTGATTTTACTGAAACTAGAATAAGCAGCCCAATAAGGGACATAGAGTGGCATGTAAAAGTTTAGGCAACCCTGGTCAACATGACTTTTATTGTCAATGTTTTGCCTTCCTCCACTTATGGTGCTGTGTGTATTTCAGCATACGGCTAACTCTTATCCACTTCCCAGTAAACAGACTGTATGGATTCTTAAGTCTACAGTATATTTCTTGAGATGACGAACAGTGGACGATAATGTGTAAAAACTACAAAGGGAATAAACAGTGTATCAGTACTGGCAGATAACAGAGACAACAGCATGATACAGAGTGCAATTATATCAGTAACTCACATTACAGAGGCTGCACAGTAACTTTACAACACAGGAATGCAGTTATGATATCTAAGGCAAATATATGCTGCAACACTGTTCTGCTCTATACATAAATACAATCTATCTGCAAGCAATGCAAAGGCGTTATAATAAAGTGCAGGATACATTGCACAATATACCTATCTACGCAGTATATTGCACGGTGGCTGCATATACAGATTCTTACATAAAACACATATGTAGGTACATTTGACCCGCACCAGAATCTGCTAGCCTTCTAGCCCGGGAAACAAAGGGGGCGGTTCTAATCAGAACACGCTGCTTAAAGAGAAATGCTCATGCATCCAGGAACAGGATAAGTAGGCAACTATTGACATCTAATGGCTATAACTGGTACTACATTATGAAAATTACTTGCTGCTCATAAATGGACAGAACAGACACATTTCCTTTGTTATATATTTGTTATGTTATATATCTAATATATAAAGCTGAATGTGTGTGTGTATGTCCGGGATTGGCATCTGCACCATCGCAGCTGCAGCCACAAAATTTTGCACAGTCACACGTCTGGACCCCGAGAGCATCTTAGGCTATGTTGTGAGGCGAAATTTTAACCCAGCGCTTTCCAATTCACCAAACAATTTTGCCCCTATCTACATAATGGGGAAAAAGTGAAAGGAAAAGTGTTGGAGGCAAATTGACAGCTGCCAGGTGTGAACAAGGGGGACTTAAAGAGCGAGAGCGATGGTGCCAAAGAGTATATACCATACAGTTGCTAAGGTGGGGCCCCGACATGGGATACTCACCACACACAGGGATATGAACACACACACAAAATGCACCACACACTACCACGTGCTTGAACACATATACCACCCTCAGCACACATTTCACCACACATACACCAACCTCACCACATAAAAGTCGAAACACAAAAGTCGCCGCTCAAAACTCGCCATGCGCAAAACTCGCCACATGCAAAACTAGGCTCACGAAAAACTTGCCACACGTGCAAAACTCACCTCATGGAATACTCGCCACACGCAAAACTTGCACACGCAGAAAAATTGCCACATGCACAAAAGTTGCAACACATGCAAAAGTTGCCTTACACAAAACTTGCACATTCTCAAAACGCACCACACATAAAACTCGCCACACGCAAAACTCGCCATGCGCAAAACTTGCTGCACACAACTTGCTACACTAACCTGTCACATGCAACTCGACACACAAAAAGTTGCTACACGCATGTCGCCACAAAAAACTCATCTCACAAAAGTCGCTACATGCATGTCGCCACATGCAACTCAACACACACAACTTGACACATGAAACTCGCCCTAAAACACACACAAGTCTGGTATTGTCCTTCAAAAATAAAAATCTGATTAATAAGCAGACAAACTACAAGAGCAACACATGTACCATATAGGAAATACGGTAGCTGTCAGTCACATGACCTGTCTATTATGTGTATGTGTGAGCTAATGTATACTGCCGGGGGGAGGGCTTCCTGTTGGCTGGGGATCTATCAGGCTGCCAATTTAGCTCACAAATACTGAGGTAAAAATACTGACCAAATAACGTGTGAACGTGGTCTAGTACAGGAGGAGATGACATACAGATACAGTTAGGGCCAGAAATATTTGGACAGTGACACAATTTTCGCGAGTTGGGCTCTGCATGCCACCACATTGGATTTGAAATGAAACCTCTACAACAGAATTCAAGTGCAGATTGTAACGTTTAATTTGAAGGGTTGAACAAAAATATCTGATAGAAAATGTAGGAATTGTACACATTTCTTTACAAACACTCCACATTTTAGGAGGTCAAAAGTAATTGGACAAATAAACATAACCCAAACAAAATATTTTTATTTTCAATATTTTGTTGCAAATCCTTTGGAGGCAATCACTGCCTTAAGTCTGGAACCCATGGACATCACCAAACGCTGGGTTTCCTCCTTCTTAATGCTTTGCCAGGCCTTTACAGCCGCAGCCTTCAGGTCTTGCTTGTTTGTGGGTCTTTCCGTCTTAAGTCTGGATTTGAGCAAGTGAAATGCATGCTCAATTGGGTTTAGATCTGGAGATTGACTTGGCCATTGCAGAATGTGCCACTTTTTGGCACTCATGAACTCCTGGGTAGCTTTGGATGTATGCTTGGGGTCATTGTCCATCTGTACTATGAAGCGCCGTCCAATCAACTTTGCAGCATTTGGCTGAATCTGGGCTGAAAGTATATCCCGGTACACTTCAGAATTCATCCGGCTACTCTTGTCTGCTCTTATGTCATCAATAAACACAAGTGACCCAGTGCCATTGAAAGCCATGCATGCCCATGCCATCACGTTGCCTCCACCATGTTTTACAGAGGATGTGGTGTGCCTTGGATCATGTGCCGTTCCCTTTCTTCTCCAAACTTTTTTCTTCCCATCATTCTGGTACAGGTTGATCTTTGTCTCATCTGTCCATAGAATACTTTTCCAGAACTGAGCTGGCTTCTTGAGGTGTTTTTCTGCAAATTTAACTCTGGCCTGTCTATTTTTGGTATTGATGAATGGTTTGCATCTAGATGTGAACCCTTTGTATTTACTGTCATGGAGTCTTCTCTTTACTGTTGACTTAGAGACAGATACACCTACTTCACTGAGAGTGTTCTGGACTTCAGTTGATGTTGTGAACGGGTTCTTCTTCACCAAATTAAGTATGCGGCGATCATCCACCACTGTTGTCATCCGTGGACGCCCAGGCCTTTTTGAGTTCCCAAGCTCACCAGTCAATTCCTTTTTTCTCAGAATGTACCCAACTGTTGATTTTGCTACTCCAAGCATGTCTGCTATCTCTCTGATGGATTTTTTCTTTTTTTTCAGCCTCAGGATGTTCTGCTTCACCTCAATTGAGAGTTCCTTTGACCGCATGTTGTCTGCTCACAGCAACAGCTTCCAAATGCAAAACCACACACCTGGAATCCACCCCTGACCTTTTAACTACTTCATTAATTACAGGTTAACGAGGGAGACGCCTTCAGAGTTAATTGCAGCCCTTAGAGTCCATTGTCCAATTACTTTTGGTCCCTTGAAAAAGAGGACGCTATGCATTACAGAGCTATGATTCCTAAACCCTTTCTCCGATTTGGATGTGGAAACTATCATATTGCAGCTGGGATTGTGCACTTTCAGCCCATATTATATATATAATTGTATTTCTGAACATGTTTTTGTAAACAGCTAAAATAACAAAACTTGTGTCACTGTCCAAATATTTCTGGCCCTAACTGTATATACTATATACAGGGGAGATGACACACAGATCTATAATATAAGGCTGGGAGCGTCACTCTGTCCGAAGCTTTTATCGACTGCGCAAGCGCCGGCGCAGTCTGGACCCCACAGAGTGATGCTCCCAGGAGATTGCAGTATGCGTAAGCACTGAACGCACACCGCGATCTCCAACGGATAGCAGGGATGCGCCAGGAGGGTGAGTATGAGCTATATTCACCTGTCCCGTTCCAGCGCTGCCCGCCGCTCTGTCCTCCGGGTCCTCTGCCTGTGACGTTCACAGTTCAGAGGGCGCGATGACGTGCTTAATGCGCGCCGCCCTCTGACTGAACACTCAAAGCCAGAGGACCCGAAACACGGAGCGGCACGCAGCACTGGATCAGAGCCAGGTGAATATAGCAAGTGTCGGGGGCCTGAGCTAGCGGCGACTCCGGCACCTGACCCTCACAGCGTGCTGGTGTCTCCGCCTGCTCAGGCCCCTCAGCACTCGGCGCCCAGCGACGATAGGTGAGTATGGTATTTTTTTTTTATATATCGCAGCAGCATACGGGGCATATAATACTATGGAGCATCTTATGGGGCCATCAACCATAATGGAGCACTGTACAGGGGCATATACTATGGAGCATCTTATGGGGGCCATAAACCTTTATGGAGCAGTGTACGGGGCATATAAAATGGAGCATCTTATGGGAGCCATAAACCTTTATGGAGCAGTGTAGGGGGGCATATACTATGGAGCATCTTATGGGGGCCATAAACCTTTATGGAGCAGTGTACGGGGCATATAATATGGAGCATCTAATTGGGGCCATAAACCTTTATGGAGCAGTGTACGGGGCATATACTATGGAGCATCTTATGGGGGCCATAAATCTTTATGGAGCAGCGTATAGGGCATATGGATGGGA
Source organism: Ranitomeya imitator (assembly GCF_032444005.1). Classification (NCBI taxonomy): domain Eukaryota; kingdom Metazoa; phylum Chordata; class Amphibia; order Anura; family Dendrobatidae; genus Ranitomeya; species Ranitomeya imitator. Next base: position 129,336,332 of record NC_091286.1, read on the forward strand.
GCAGCAAATTACAGAACGGTGGCGCAGGATGGGAGCAGCACATGACAGAATAGGGCAGCACATGACAAAATGGGGGTGCAGGATGGCAGCAGCACATGACAGAACAGGGGTGCAGGATGGAAGCAGCACATGACAGAACGGGGGCGCAGGATGGGAGCAGCACATGACAGAACGGTGGCGCAGGATGGCAGCAGCACATGACAGAATGGGGGTGCAGGATGCAAGCAGCACATGACAGAACGGGGGCGCAGGATGGGAGCAGCACATGACAGAATGGGGGCGCAGGATGGCAGCAGCACATGACAGATCGGGGGTGCAGGATGGAAGCAGCGCATGACAGGATGGGGCGCAGGATGGGGGCAGCAAATGACAGAATGGAGGCGCAGGATGGGTGCAGCACATGTCAGAATGGAGGCACAGGATGGGTGCAGCACATGTCAGAATGGGGGCGCAGGATGTGAGCAGCACATGTCAGAATGGGGGTGCAGGATGGGAGCAGCATATGACAGAATGGGTCGCAGGATGGAGCAGCACATGACAGGATGGGGGCGCAGGATGGAGCAGCTCATGACAGGATGGGGACGCAGGATGGAGCAGCACATGACAGGATGGGGGCGCAGGATGGAGCAGCACATGACAGGATGGGGGCGCAGGATGGAGCAACACATAACAGGATGGAGACCATATTCCAATACAAATGCTCGCCACCCGGGCGTAGAACGGGTTCAATAGCTAGTACATACTATATACAGGAGAGATGACACACAGGTATATATTATATACAGGAGGAGATGACACACTGGTATATACTATATACAGGGGAGATGACACACAGATATATACTATATACAGGGGAGATGACACACAGATATATGCTATATACAGGAGAGATGACACACAGGTATATACTATATACAGGAGGAGATGACACACAGGTATATACTATACACAGGGGAGATAACACACAAGTATATACTATATACAGGAGGAGATGACATACAGGTATATACTATATACAGGAGAAGATGACACACAGGTATATACTATATTCAGGGGAGATAACATACAGGTACATACTATATACAGGGGAGATGACACACAGGTATATACTATACACAGGGGAGATGACACACAGTCATACACTATATACAGGGGAGATGACACACTGGTATATACTATATACAGGAAGAGATGCCATACAGGTATATACTATATACAGGAGGAGATGACACACAGGTATATACTATATACAGGAGGAGATGCCATAGAGGTATATACTATATACAGGAGGAGATGACACACTGGTATGTACTATATACAGGGGAGATGACACACGCATATACTATATACATGAGAAGATGACACAGAGATATATACTATATACAGGAGCAGATGACACACAGGTATATACTATATACAGGAGGAGATGACACACAGGTATATACTATATACAGGAGGAGATGACATACAGGTACATACTATATACAGGAGGAGATGACACAAAGGTATATACTATATACAGGAGCAGATGACACACAGGTATATACTATATACAGGAGGATATGACACGTATATACTATATGCAGGAGGAGATAACAAACAGGTATATACTATATAAAAGAGGAGATGACACATAGGTATATAGAGGAGGAGATGACATACAGCAGGTATATTCTATATACAGGAGAGATGACACAGGTATATACTATATACAGGAGATGACATACAGGTATATACTATATATAGGAGGAGATGACATACAGGTATATAGTATATACAGAAGAGATGACGTACAGGTATATACTATATACAGGAGGAGTTGACACATAGGTATATACAATATACAGGAGGAGATGACATACAGCAGGTATATACTATTTACAGGGGAGATGACATACAGGTATATACTATATACAAGAGATGACATATAGGTGTATACTATATATAAGGAAGATGACAAACATGTATATACTGATTGGAAAATGAGAGGTGCGAGGTGAAAATGATGGGTGTGAAGTGAAAATGAAAAGGTGTGAGTGCAAAATGAGAGGAGTGAGGGAAAATAGTGGAGTGATCGGAAAATGACAGAGGCGAGGTCAAAATGACAAGTGTTAGGAGGGAATGAGAGGAGTGAGGGGGAAAATAAGAGGAGTGAGGGGGAAAATGAGAGGTGTAAGGGAGAAAATGAGAGATGTGAGGGGGAAAATGAGAGGCGTGATGGGAAAATAAGAGGAGTGAGGTGCTATAACTAACCACAGATATTTACTATGCCCAGGCAACGCCGGGCTCTTCAGCTAGTCTAATATATAAAGCTGAATGTGTGTGTGTATGTATGTATATCCGGGATTGGTATCTGCACCGTCACAGCTACAGTCACGAAATTTTGCACAGTCACACGTCTGGTCCTCAAGAGCGTCATAGGCTATGTTGTGAGACGCAATTTTAACCCCGCGCGTTCCAATTCACCAAACAATTTTGCCCCTATCTACATAATGGGGAAAAGTGAAAGGAAAAGTGTTGGAGGCAAATTGACAGCTCTCAGATGTGAACAAGGGGGATTTAAAGCATTAGAGCGATGGCGCCAAAGAGTATATACCGTACAGTTGCTAAGGTGGGGCCCCGACATGGGATACTCACCACACACGGGGATATGAACACACACAAAATGCACCACACACTACCACATGCTTGAACACATATACCACCCTCAGCACACATTTCACCACACATACACCAACCTCGCCACATAAAAGTTGAAACACAAAAGTCGCCGCTCAAAACTCGCCACGCGCAAAACTCGCCACATGCAAAACTAGGCTCACGCAAAACTCGCCACACGTGCAAAACTCACCTCATGGAAAACTTGCCAAACGCAAAACTTGCACAAGCGGAATAATTGCCACATGCACAAAAGTTGCAACACATGCAAAAGTTGCCTCACACAAAACTTACACATACTCAAAACGCACCACACATAAAACTCGCCACGTGCAAAACTCGCCATGCCCAAAACTTGCTGCACACAACTTGCTACACTAACCTGTCACATGCAACTCGACACACAAAAAGTTGCTACATGCATGTCGCCACACAAAACTCATCTCACAAAAGTCGCTACATGCATGTGGCCATATGCAACTCAACACACACAACTTGACACATGAAACTCACCCTAAAACACACAAAAGTCTGGTATTCTTCAAAAATAAAAATCTGATTAATAAGCAGACAAACTGCAAGAGCAACAAATGTACCATATTGGAAATACGGCAGCTGTTAGTCACATGACCTGTCTATTATGTGTATGTGTGAGCTAATATATACTGCCAGGGGGGAGGGCTTCCTGTTGGCTGGGGATTTATCAGGCTGCCAATTTAGCTAACAAATACTGAGGTAAAAATACTGAGCAAATAACATGTGAACGAGGTCTAATACAGGAGGAGATGACATACAGATATATACTATATACAGGGGAGATGACACACAGGTATATATTATATAATATACAGGAGGAGATGACACACAGGTATATACTATATACAGGGGGTGCTGACACACAGGCATATACTATATACCGGAGGAGATAACACTTACATATACAGTGGGGCAAAAAAGTATTTAGTCAGTCAGCAATAGTGCAAGTTCCACCACTTAAAAAGATGAGAGGCGTCTGTAATTTACATCATAGGTAGACCTCAACTATGGGAGACAAACTGAGAAAAAAAAATCCAGAAAATCACATTGTCTGTTTTTTTAACATTTTATTTGCATATTATGGTGGAAAATAAGTATTTGGTCAGAAACAAAATTTCATTTCAATACTTTGTAATATATCCTTTGTTGGCAATGACAGAGGTCAAACGTTTTCTGTAAGTCTTCACAAGGTTGCCACACACTGTTGTTGGTATGTTGGCCCATTCCTCCATGCAGATCTCCTCTAGAGCAGTGATGTTTTTGGCTTTTCGCTTGGCAACACGGACTTTCAACTCCCTCCAAAGGTTTTCTATAGGGTTGAGATCTGGAGACTGGCTAGGCCACTCCAGGACCTTGAAATGCTTCTTACGAAGCCACTCCTTCGTTGCCCTGGCGGTGTGCTTTGGATCATTGTCATGTTGAAAGACCCAGCCACGTTTCATCTTCAATGCCCTTGCTGATGGAAGGAGGTTTGCACTCAAAATCTCACGATACATGGCCCCATTCATTCTTTCATGTACCCGGATCAGTCGTCCTGGCCCCTTTGCAGAGAAACAGCCCCAAAGCATGATGTTTCCACCACCATGCTTTACAGTAGGTATGGTGTTTGATGGATGCAACTCAGTATTCTTTTTCCTCCAAACACGACAAGTTGTGTTTCTACCAAACAGTTCCAGTTTGGTTTCATCAGACCATAGGACATTCTCCCAAAACTCCTCTGGATCATCCAAATGCTCTCTAGCAAACTTCAGATGGGCCCGGACATGTACTGGCTTAAGCAGTGGGACACGTCTGGCACTGCAGGATCTGAGTCCATGGTGGCGTAGTGTGTTACTTATGGTAGGCCTTGTTACATTGGTCCCAGCTCTCTGCAGTTCATTCACTAGGTCCCCCCGCATGGTTCTGGGATTTTTGCTCACCGTTCTTGTGATCATTCTGACCCCACAGGGTGGGATTTTACGTGGAGCCCCAGATCGAGGGAGATTATCAGTGGTCTTGTATGTCTTCCATTTTCTAATTATTGCTCCCACTGTTGATTTCTTCACTCCAAGCTGGTTGGCTATTGCAGATTCAGTCTTCCCAGCCTGGTGCAGGGCTACAATTTTGTTTCTGGTGTCCTTTGACAGCTCTTTGGTCTTCACCATAGTGGAGTTTGGAGTCAGACTGTTTGAGGGTGTGCACAGGTGTCTTTTTATACTGATAACAAGTTTAAACAGGTGCCATTACTACAGGTAATGAGTGGAGGAAAGAGGAGACTCTTAAAGAAGAAGTTACAGGTCTGTGAGAGCCAGAAATCTTGATTGTTTGTTTCTGACCAAATACTTATTTTCCACCATAATATGCAAAAAAAATGTTAAAAAAACAGACAATGTGATATTCTGGATTTTTTATTCTCAGTTTGTCTCCCATAGTTGAGGTCTACCTATGATGTAAATTACAGACACCTCTCATCTTTTTAAGTGGTGGAACTTGCACTATTGCTGACTGACTAAATACTTTTTTGCCCCACTGTATACTATATACAGGGGAGATGACACACAGGTATATACTATATACAGGAGGAGATGACATACAGGTATATACTATATACAGGAGGAGATGACACACTAATATATACTATATTCAGGGGAGATGACATACAGGTACATACTATATACAGGGCAGATGACACACAGGTATATACTGTATACAGGGGAGATGACACACAGGTATATACTATATACAGGGGAGATGACACACAGGTATATACTATATACAGGAGGAGATAACACTTTGGTATAAACTATATTCAGGGGAGATGACACACATATATACTATGTACAGGGGAGATGACACACAGGTATATACTATATACAGGAGGAGATGACTTACAGGTATATACTATATAAAAGAGGAGATGACACACATACATACAATATACAGGAGGAGATGACATACAGGTACATACTATATACAGGGGAGATGACACACAGGTATATACTATATACAGGGGAGATGACACACAGGTATATACTATATACAGGAGGAGATGACACACAGGTATATAATATATACAGGAGGAGATGACAAACAGGTAAATACTATATACAGGAGGAGATGACACACAGATATATACTATATACAGGAGGAGATGGCGCACAGGTATGTACTATATACAGGAGGAGATGACACACAGGTATATACTATATACAGGAGATGACATACAGGTTTATACTATATATAGGAGGAGATGACATACAGGTGTATAGTATATACAGAAGAGATGACATACAGGTACATACTATATACAGGAAATGACATACAGGTACATACTATATATAGGAGGAGATGACATACAGGTATATAGTATATACAGAAGAGATGACATATGGGTATATACTATATACAATAGGAGATGACACATAGATATATGCAATATACAGGAGGAGATGACATACAGCAGGTATATACTATTTACAGGGGAGATGACATACAGGTATATACTATATACAGGAGATGACATACAGGTATATACTATATATAAGGGAGATGACAAACATGTATATACTCATATACCTCAATGAGAGGTGTGAGGTGAAAATGAGGGGTGTGAGGTGAAAATGAAAAGGTGTGAGTGCAAAATGAGAGGAGTGAGGGAAAATAGTGGAGTGATCGGAAAATGACAGATGTGAGGTCAAAATGACAAGTGTTAGGGGGGAATGAGAGGAGTGAGGGGGGAAATAAGAGGAGTGAGGGGGGAAAATGAGAGGTGTAAGGGAGAAAATGAGAGATGTGAGGGGGAAAATGAGAGGCGTGATAGGAAAATAAGAGGAGTGAGGTGCTATAACTAACCACAGATATTTACTATGCCCAGGCAATGCCGGACTCTACAGCTAGTGTATATATATATATATATATATATATATATATATATATACCCTGTTGTAGGCAGCCCAATCTCCAGACCGGAACCTCATTGAAAACCTCTGGAATGTAATCAAGAGGATGATGGATAGTCACAAGCCATCAAACAAAGAACTGCTTAAATTTGTGCCAGAAGCAGTGTGGTGGAAAGCATGCCAAGACACATGAAAGCTGTGATCAAGGCTATGTGCACACGTTGCAGATTAGGCTTAGGAATTTCTGATGCGGATTCTGCCTCTCCTGGCAGAAAATGCATCTGCGGATTTGTTGCGTTTTTTGTGCGGTTCCGCAGCATTTTTTGTGCATTTTTGCTGCGGTTTTCTTGCGGATTTGCTGCGTTTTTTACCCCTGCGGTTTTCTATAATGGAATGGGTACAAAAACGCTGCAGATTCACAAAACAGAAGTCACATGCTACTTCTTTTAAACCGCAGCGTTTCCGCAGCGCATTTTCCGCAAAGTGTGCACAGCATTTTTTTTCTCATTGATTTACATTGTACTGTAAATCAATTGCGGATCTGCAGCGTTTCTGCACCTCACAAAACGCTGCGGATCCGCAGAGAATCCGCAACGTGTGCACATACCCTAAAAATCATGGTTATTCCACAAAATATTGATTTCTGAACTCTTCATTAGTTAAAACATTAGTATTGTTGCTTCAAAATTTTTATGAACTTGTTTTCTTTGCATTATTTGAGGTTTGAAAGCACTGTTTTCTTTTTTAAAATTTTGACCACTTCTCCTTTTCAGAAAAAAAATACAAAATTTATTGCTTGGAAATTCGGAGACATGTTGTCAGAAGTTTATAGAATAAAAGAACAATTTACATTTTACTCAAAAATATACCTATAAAGAGAAAAATCAGAGAAACTGAACATTTTGCAGTGGTCTCTTAATTTTTGCCAGAGCTGTATATATATATATTTTTTCTTTTTCATCTTTTTCATTTTGAAAATTTCAAAAAGGAAAATGGTCTGATGCAAATGTTTGTGCACCCTTGGAGATTTGTGTGCTCAGATAACTTTGACCAAGGTTTCAGACTTTAATTAGTCTGTAAGGCTTGGTTCCCATTGCGTTATGGCGGTACTTTTAACGGACTACGCTACACCGCGGCATAACGCGGTGTAACGTAGTCCGTTAACGCCGCCATTGCTTGTAATGGCGAACACATCGCCAGCAAACGCCCATATTGGGTGTGCACTAGCGATGTGCCGTCATTTGAGTGACGGACCGCGACTGCTGCTTGCAGCGTTCGCGGTCCATTCCTCGCTAGCGCAGATCGGGGATCTGCGCTAGCGGGATCGCCTAATGCGATCCCTTTTGGGATATTGAGTTAGCGCAGTCCGTAGCGCTATGCGCTATGCGCTAGACAGACTGCCCTAACGCAATGTGAACCTAGCCTTAGGGTTATGGCTTCTTTGCTGTCAGCACTAGGAAAGGCCAGGTGATGCAAATTTCCCAGCTTTATAAAAATCCAGCCTCCTCTTACCTTGTGCCAAAAAACAGCTGCCATGGGTTCTTCTAAGCAGCTGCCGAGCACCTTGAAAGTGAAAATTGTGGAGGTCCACAAAACAGAAGTCTATAAGAAGATAGCAAAGCATTTTCAAGTTGCCCTTTCCTCAGTTTGAAATTTTATTAAGAAATCGCAGTTAGCAGGAACAGTGGAGGTCAAGATAAGGTCTGGAAGACCAAGCAAAATTTCAGTGGGAGCTCCTCATAGGGTATGTGCATATGTTGCGGATTTCTTGCGCATCCGCAGCATTTTTTGTGTGCAGAAATGCTGCAGATCCACAAGTGATTTACAGTACAATGTAAATCAATGGTAAAAAAAAATGCTGTGCTAATGGTGTGGAAAATTCAATGCGGAGACGCTGCGGATTAAAAGAAGTAGCTTGTCGCTTCTTTTTTGCGGATCTGCAGCATTTTTGTACCCATTCCATTATAGAAATCCGCATGGCTAAAAAACGCAGTAAATCCGCAAAAAATCCACACAAAATCAGGAGCAAAACTGCACAAAATCCGCACAAAAATAGCGTCAAATCCGCACCTGCGTTTTCTGCCAAGAGATGCAGAATCCGCACCCGAAATTCCTAAGCCTAATCCGCAACATGCGCACATAGCCTTAGGATTGCAAAAGAGGCAAATCAGTACATTGTTCTACTATTCAGAGACACCTGCACAAATATGGCTTTCATGGAAGAATCATCAGAAGAAAACCTTTGCTGCATTCTCACCTTAAAATTCAGCATCAGAATTATGCAAAAGAACATCTAAGCAAGCCTAATGCATTTTAGAACCAAGAAGACCTGTGGACCTATGATGTTAAAATAGAACTCTTATGCCACAATGATCCTATGGTATGTGTGGAGAAACAAGGGCACAGAATTTCAGGAAAAGAGCATCTCGCCAACCATTAAAGGGAAATTTACATCAGAAATAACGCTGTTAATCTGCATATATGCAGTTAATCTGCAGGTTAACAGTGCTATTATGCTGTCAAGTGCCTGAACGTAGCTGAAAGCAGCAGGGAGAAAATTATCTTTATTCATACTGCCGGCACTTGGTATTTCGTCATGGTTGTTCTGTTTGATGAATCCTGTCATAAATCACACTCTGTGAGTATCTCCAGGCTCTTTATTCACATCATGTCTCAACCTCCATTACAAGAATTCCGAGTACAACAACATCCAACAAGTTCCAAACAAAGAATATAGAACACACATAAAAGTAGTGAGACCCCTAGAGGCCACATGAACATATAACATATTGCTACAATGGATGCGGGGGCGGCATGGGTTCAGTCATACTCTAAGTATACAGAGCGGCCGCCCTAACAGCCTGCCTTAATGTAGAGCCAGTGTCAGTCAGGGCCGGGGGCGCAGTTACAGCAGCCCCTCTGTACACCATATTCCAAGTTATTATGCAAATTGGATTTAAGCGTCATAAAGATTTAATTGTTTCGTTTTTCAAATAAACTCATGGATGGTTTTGTGTCTCAGGGCTCAATGGATGACTGAACTCAATCTTAAACACGTGATAATTAGTTTTCCAGGTGATTCTAATTAAAGGAAAACTACTTAAAAATTATGTTCCACATTATTTAGCAAGCCACAGTTTTCAAGTAACATGGGGAAGAAAAAAGATCTCTTTGCTGCCGAAAAGCATCAAATCGTGCAATGCCTTGGTCAAGGATGAAAACATTAGATATTTCCCAAAAACTTAAGCATGATCATCGTACTGTTAAAGAGATTTGTGGCTGATTCTGAGCACAGACATGTTCGTGCTGATAAAGGCAGAATGAGGAACGTTTCTGTAAGTTCATTGGATTAAGAGAGCAGCTGCTAAAAAGCCATTACAAAGCAGCAAACAGATATTTGAAGCTGCTGGTGCCTCTGGAGTCCCTCGAACCTCAAGGTGTAGGATTCTTCAAAGGCTTGCTGTGGTTCATAAACCTACTATTCAGCCACCACCAAACAGTGTTCACAAGCAATCGGTTGCAGTGGGCCCAGACATACTTGAAGACTAATTTTCAAAGTCTTGTTTACTGATGCGTGTCAAGCAACTCTGGATGGTCCAGATGGATGGAGTAGTGGATGGTTGCTGGATGACCACCATGTCCTAACAAGGCTGCAACGTCAGCAAGGAGTAATGTTTTGGGCCGGAATCATGGGGAAACAGCTGGTAGGGCCCTTTAAGGTTCCTGAAGGTGTGAAAATGACCTCTGAAAAGTATATAGAGTTTCTGACTGACAACTTTATTTCATGGTATGAAAAATAGAAATGTGCCTTCAGAAGCAAAATCATCTTCATGCATGACAATGCCCCATCCCATGCTGCAAAGAGTCATTGGCTGCTATGGGCATAAAAGGAGATAAATCCATGGTGTGGCCACCATCTTCCCCTGACCTCAACCCTATAGAAAACCTTTGGAGTATCATCAAGCAAAAGATCTATGAGGGTGGGAGGCAGTTCACATCAAAACAGCGGCTCTGGGAGACTATTCTGACTTCATGCAAAGAAATACAAGCAGAAACTCTCCAAAAACTCACAAGTTCAATGGATGCAAGAATTGTGAAGGTGATATCAAAGAAGGATTCCTATATTAACATGTAACTTGGCCTGTTAGGATGTTTTGGAGTTAAACAGCTTTTTTGTTCAGTGAATGTGACCTCCTAATGCTGCAAATTCCACAAATGAGCATTTTCAGTTCTTTAAAACATATCAAATGTTTAGAAATGCTACTGTGCATAATAATTTGGAACAGTGCATTTTGAGTTTATTCATTTTGGAGATTATACTATTATCATTGGGAGGTTTCTTTAATAAAATTCGGTATATACTCTAACGGGTAATGACTTTTATTAGACTGACTGTCATTTGCACCGACCATTTAGGAAAATCCGAGAAAAATATCATTTGCATAATAATTTGGAACATGGTGTATACTCAGAGTGTGACTGAACCCATGCCACCTCCACCTCCGTGACTGAATACCAAATGCTGGCAGGGAGAATAAAGATAATTTTCTCCCTGCTACATTCAGGTACGTGCAGGTGCCAAACAGCATAATAATTCTGTTAAGCTGCAGATTAACCGCATATCTTCAGGTTAACAGTGTTATTTCTGGTGACAGGTTCCTTTTAAGCATAGGGGTGGATTAATCATGCTTTGGGGTTGTGTTGCAGTCAATGGCACGGGGAACATTTCATGGGTAGAGGGAAGAATAGTTCAATGAAATTTGAAATAAATTCTTGATGAAACATAACACCATCTGTAAAAAAAAAAAGCTGAAATTGAAAAGAGGATGGCTTCTACAAATGAATAATGATACTAAGCACATGTCAAAATCAATAATAGACTACTTCAAAAAGCGCAAGCTGACGGTTTTACAATGGTCCTCACAGTTCCCTGATCTGAGCATAATTGAAAATCTGTGAGTAGACCTGAAAATAAGTAGTGTATGCAAAACGACTCAGTAATCTCACAGAACGGGAAGAATTTTCCAAGGAAGAATGGATGAAAATTCATCATACACGAATTCAAAGACTCTATGCTGGCAACAAAAATCATTTGTAAGCTGTGATACATGCGAAAGGGGTGCTACTAGTTACTATCTTTTTAGGGTGCCCAAACTTTTGCATAGGCACATTTTCCTTTTTGTAATTTTTAAAATGTAGAAGATGAATATACATATATATATATATATATATATATATATATAGATATATATATATACACTGCTCAAAAAAATAAAGGAAACACTAAAATACCACATCCTAGATATCACTGAATGAAATATTCCAGTTGTAACTCTTTATTCATAATATAGTGGAATGTGTTGAGAACAGTAAAACCTTAAAAATGATCAACGCAAATCACAACTAATATCCCACGGAGGTCTGGAGTTGTAATGATGCTCAAAATCAAAGTGGAAAATTAAGTTACAGGCTGATCCAACTTCAGTGGAAATGCCTCAAGACAAGGAAATGATGCTCAGTAGTGTGTGTGGCCTCCATGTGCCTGAATGACCTCCCTACAATGCCTGGACATGCTCCTGATGAGGCGTGGGATGTCTCCTGAGGGATCTCCTTCCAGACCTGGACTAAAGCATCTGCCAACTCCTGGACAGTCTGTGGTGCAACGTGACGTTGGTGGATGGTGCGAGACATGATGCCCCAGATGTGTTCAATCGGATTCAGGTCTGGGAAATGGGAGGGCCAGTCCATAACTTCATTGCCTTCATCTTGCAGGAACTGCTGACACACTCCAGCCACATGAGGTCTGGCATTGTCCTGCATTAGGAGGAACCCAGGGCCAAACGCACTAGCATATGGTCTCACAAGGGGTCTGCGGATCTCATCTGGCAAGCACATGGAGGGGTGTGCGGCCAGATGACCTGGCCTCCACAGTCACCAGACCTGAACCCAATCGAGATGGTTTGGGATGAGCTGGACCGCAGAGTGAAGGCAAAAGGGCCAACAAGTGCTAAGCATCTCTGGGAACTCCTTCAAGATTGTTGGAAGACCATTCCTGGTGACTACCTCTTGAAGCTCATCAAGAGAATGCCAAGAGTGTGCAAAGCAGTCATCAAAGCAAAAGGTGGCTACTTTGAAGAACCTAGAATATAAGACATCATTTCAGACGCAGACGCATCTGGGACTAAGTCCTGCTTTTCTCATTCTGAGCATGCCCAGAGTAAGATCTCTCAGTGGAGATCGAGGGTCACATGTTCAGATACTGCAGCTGAATCCATTGGTCCTTCAGGAAGGTCCTGTAGGTGATCAGGCTCTGTGGCTGCTTCTCATTGGTCCTTCTAGGAAGGTCCTGTGTTGTGAATTTTGTGGTCAAGCTCCCTCCTGTGGTCATGAGTGGTACTTCGGCTGGTTCTGTCTATGAGCTTCCTCTGGTGGATGTGAGTGGGGCTGCGGTTTCTGAGTTTCCTTCCTCAGGTGACGAGGTTAAGTCGTTAGGTGCTGCTCTATTTAACTCCACCTAGTTCTTTGTTCCTGGCCTCCAGTCAATGTTCCAGTATTGGTCTTGCTTTCTCCTGGATCGTTCTTGTGGCCTGTCTGCCCTGCATAAGCTAAGTTTTGCTTGTGTTACTTTTGTTTGCTATATTTTCTGTCCAGCTTGCTTTATTGGTTTTTCTTGCTTGCTGGAAGCTCTGAGACGCAGAGGGAGCTGTTGTGAATTCTGTGGCAGAGCTCCCTCCTGTGGTCACAAGTGGTACTTCGGCTTATTCTCTCTGTAAGCTTCCGTTGGTGGAGGGAAGTGGTACTGCGGCTTCTGAGTTTCCTCCCTCAGGTGATGTGGTGAGGTCGTTAGGTGCTGCTCTACTTAACTCCACCTAGTGCTTTGATCCTGGCTTCCTGTCAATGTTCCAGTATTGGACTTGTTTTCCTCCTGGATCGTTCCTGTGGCCTGCTGCTCTGCATAGCTAAGTTTTCCTTTGCTATTTTGTTTGCTTTTCTTCTGTCCAGCTTATCTATTTGTTTGCTGGAAGCTCTGGGACGCAGAGGGTGTACCTCCGTGCCGTTAGTTCGGTACGGAGGGTCTTTTTGCCCCCTTTGCGTGGTTTTTAGGGTTTTGTGTTGACCGCAAAGTTACCTTTCCTATCCTCGCTCTGTTCAGAAAGTCGGGCCTCACTTTGCTAAATCTATTTCATCTCTACGTTTGTCTTTTCATCTTACTCACAGTCATTATATGTGGGGGGCTGCCTTTTCCTTTGGGGTATTTCTCTGAGGCAAGGTAGGCTTATTTTCTATCTTCAGGCTAGCTAGTTTCTCAGGCTGTGCCGAGTTGCATAGGTAGCGTTAGGCGCAATCCACGGCTGCCTCTAGTGTTGTTGGATAGGATTAGGGTTTGCGGTCAACAGAGTTCCCACGTCTCAGAGCTCGTTCTATGTTTTTGGATTATTGTCAGATCACTGTATGTGCTCTGACCTCTATGTTCACTGTGGTACTGAATTGCCTAATCATAACAGTACAGGAAGCCAAGGTACTAATGATTCTCAATAGAGGGAAAAAAGAAGTTCTGAGACCATTTTTTTTTCTCTGCACTGTGTTTTGCCTTTTTTTTCCCCTAGACATTTGGGTGGTTCAGGACACAGGTGTAGCAATGGACATTAGAAGTCTGTCTTCATGTGTGGATCAGCTCTCGGCAAGAGTACAAAAGATTCAAGACACTATTGATCAGAAATCTATGTTAGAACCAAGAATTCCTATTCCTGATTTGTTTTTTGGTGACAGAACTAAGTTTCTGAGTTTCAAAAATAATTGAAACCTCGCTCCTCTGGTGATCCAGTTCAACAGGTTTTGATCATTATTTCTTTTTTGCGTGGCGACCCTCAGGACTGGGCATTTTCTCTTGCGCCAGGAGATCCTGCATTAAGTAATATCGATGCGTTTTTCCTGGCGCTCGGATTGCTGTACGATGAGCCTAATTCTGTGGATCAGGCAGAAAAAAATTTGCTGGCTGTTTGTCAGGGTCAGGATGAGATAGAGTTATATTGTCAGAAATTTAGAAAGTGGTCCGTGCTCACTCAATGGAATTAATCTGCGCTGGCAGCTATGTTCAGAAAGGGTCTCTCTGAAGCCCTTAAGGATGTCATGGTGGGATTTCCTATGCCTGCTGGTTTTAATGAGTCTATGTCTTTGGCCATTCAGATTGGTCGACGCTTGCGTGAGCGTAAATCTGTGCACCATTTGGCGGTATTACCTGAGCTTAAACCTGAGCCTATGCAGTGCGATAGGACTTTGACCAGAGTTGAATGGCAAGAGCACAGACGTCTGAATGGGCTGTGTTTCTACTGTGGTGATTCCACTCATGCTATCTCTGATTGTCCTAAGTGCACTAAGCGGTTCGCTAGGTTTGCCACCATTGGTACAGTACAGTCAAAATTTCTTCTGTCCGTTACCTTGATCTGCTCTTTGTCATCGTATTCTGTCATGGCATTTGTGGATTCAGGCGCTGCCCTGAATTTGATGGACTTGGAGTATGCTAAGCATTGTGGGTTTTTCTTGGAGCCCTTGCAGTGTCCTATTCCATTGAGAGGAATTGATGCTACGCCTTTGGCCAAGAATAAGCCTCAGTACTGGACCCAGCTGACCATGTGCATGGCTCCTGCACATCAGGAGGTTATTCGCTTTCTGGTGTTGCATAATCTGCATGATGTGGTCGTGTTGGGGTTGCCATGGCTACAAGTCCATAATCCAGTATTAGATTGGAAATCCATGTTGGTGTCCAGCTGTGGTTGTCAGGGGGTACATGGTGATGTTCCATTTCTGTCAATTTCGTCATCCACCCCTTCTGAGGTTCCAGAGTTCTTGTCTGATTACCGGGATGTATTTGATGAGCCCAAGTCCGATGCCCTACCTCCGCATAGAGATTGTGATTGTGCTATCAATTTGATTCCTGGTAGTAAGTTCCCAAAAGGCCGATTGTTTAATTTATCTGTGCCTGAGCACGCCGCTATGCGCAGTTATGTGAAGGAGTCCCTGGAGAAGGGGCATATTCGCCCGTCATCGTCGCCATTAGGAGCAGGGTTCTTTTTTGTAGCCAAGAAGGATGGTCCGCTGAGACCTTGTATAGATTACCGCCTTCTAAATAAGATCACGGTTAAATTTCAGTACCCCTTGCCATTGTTATCTGATTTGTTTGCTCGGATTAAGGGGGCTAGTTGGTTCACCAAGATAGATCTTCGTGGTGCGTATAATCTGGTGCGAATCAGGCGAGGAGATGAATGGAAAACTGCATTTAATACGCCCGAGGGTCATTTTGAATATCTAGGAATGCCATTCGGAGTTGTTGCCAATGCTCCATCAGTGTTTCAGTCCTTTATGCATGACATCTTCCGAGAGTACCTGGATAAATTCCTGATTGTGTACTTGGATGACATTTTGATCTTCTCGGATGATTGGGAGTCTCATGTGAAGCAGGTCAGAACGGTTTTTCAGGTCCTGCGTGCTAATTCTTTGTTTGTGAAGGGATCAAAGTGTCTCTTTGGTGTGCAGAAGGTTTCATTTTTGGGGTTCATCTTTTCCCCTTCTACTATCGAGATGGATCCTGTTCAGGTCCAAGCCATCCATGATTGGACTCAGCCGACATCTCTGAAAAGTCTGCAAAAGTTCCTGGGCTTTGCTAATTTTTATCGTCGCTTCATCTGCAATTTTTCTAGTATTGCTAAACCATTGACCGATTTGACCAAGAAGGGTGCTGATGTGGTCAATTGGTCTTCTGCTGCTGTGGAAGCTTTTCAAGAGTTGAAGCGTCGTTTTTCTTCTGCCCCTGTGTTGTGTCAACCAGATGTTTCACTTCCGTTCCAGGTCGAGGTTGATGCTTCTGAGATTGGAGCAGGGGCTGTTTTGTCGCAGAGAGGTTCTGATTGCTCAGTGATGAAACCGTGCGTCTTCTTTTCCAGGAAGTTTTCGCCTGCTGAGCGAAATTATGATGTGGGCAACCGAGAGTTGCTGGCCATGAAGTGGGCATTCGAGGAGTGGCGTCATTGGCTTGAAGGAGCTAAGCATCGCGTGGTGGTCTTGACTGATCATAAGAACTTGACTTATCTCGAGTCCGCCAAGCGGTTGAATCCTAGACAAGCTCGTTGTTCGTTGTTTTTTGCCTGTTTTGACTTTGTGATTTCATACCTTCCGGGCTCTAAAAATGTGAAGGCGGATGCTCTGTCTAGGAGTTTTGTGCCCGACTCTCCGGGTGTATCTGAGCCGGCGGGTATCCTCAAAGAGGGAGTAATTGTGTCTGCCATCTCCCCTGATTTGCGGCGAGTGCTGCAAAAATTTCAGGCTAATAAACCTGATCGTTGTCCAGCGGAGAAACTGTTTGTCCCTGATAGGTGGACGAATAAAGTTATCTCTGAGGTTCATTGTTCGGTCTTGGCTGGTCATCCTGGAATCTTTGGTACCAGAGAGTTAGTGGCTCAATCCTTTTGGTGGCCATCTCTGTCGCGGGATGTGCGTACTTTTGTGCAGTCCTGTGGGATTTGTGCTCGGGCTAAGCCCTGCTGTTCTCGTGCCAGTGGGTTGCTTTTGCCCTTGCCAGTCCCGAAGAGGCCTTGGACACATATCTCTATGGATTTTATTTCAGATCTTCCCGTTTCTCAAAAGATGTCAGTCATTTGGGTGGTCTGTGATCGCTTTTCTAAGATGGTCCATTTGGTACCCTTGTCTAAATTGCCTTCCTCCTCTGATTTGGTGCCATTGTTCTTCCAGCATGTGGTTCGTTTACATGGCATTCCAGAGAATATCGTTTCTGACAGAGGTTTCCAGTTTGTTTCGAGGTTTTGGCGAGCTTTTTGTGGTAGGATGGGCATTGACTTGTCTTTTTCCTCGGCTTTCCATCCTCAGACTAATGGCCAGACCGAATGAACCAATCAGACCTTGGAAACATATCTGAGATGTTTTGTTTCTGCTGATCAGGATGACTGGGTGTCCTTTTTGCCTTTGGCTGAGTTCGCCCTTAATAATCGGGCTAGCTCGGCTACCTTGGTTTCGCCATTTTTCTGCAACTCTGGGTTCCATCCTCGTTTCTCGTCAGGACAGGTTGAGTCTTCGGACTGTCCTGGTGTGGATACTGTGGTGGACAGGTTGCAGCAGATTTGGACTCAGGTAGTGGACAATTTGACCTTGTCCCAGGAGAAGGCTCAACGTTTTGCTAATGGCAGACGCTGTGTGGGTCCCCGACTTCGTGTTGGGGATCTGGTTTGGTTATCTTCTCGTCATATTCCTATGAAGGTTTCCTCTCCTAAGTTTAAACCTCGTTTCATTGGTCCGTATAGGATTTCTGAGGTTCTTAATCCTGTGTCTTTTCGTCTGACCCTTCCAGATTCTTTTTCCATACATAACTAATTCCATAGGTCATTGTTGCGGAGATACGTGGCACCTATGGTTCCTTCTGTTGACCCTCCTGCCCCGATTTTGGTGGAGGGGGAGTTGGAGTATATTGTGGAGAAGATTTTGGATTGTCGTGTTTCAAGACGGAAACTCCAATATCTGGTTAAGTGGAAGGGTTATGCTCAGGAAGATAATTCCTGGGTCTTTGCCTCTGATGTCCATGCTCCCGATCTTGTTCGTGCCTTTCATGTGGCTCATCCTGGTCGGCCTGGGGGCTCTGGTGAGGGTTCGGTGACCCCTCCTCAAGGGGGGGGTACTGTTGTGAATTCTGTGGCAGAGCTCCCTCCTGTGGTCACAAGTGGTACTTCGGCTGATTCTCTCTGTAAGCTTCCGTTGGTGGAGGGAAGTGGTACTGCGGCTTCTGAGTTTCCTCCCTCAGGTGATGTGGTGAGGTCGTTAGGTGCTGCTCTACTTAACTCCACCTAGTGCTTTGATCCTGGCTTCCTGTCAATGTTTCAGTATTGGACTTGTTTTCCTCCTGGATCGTTCCTGTGGCCTGCTGCTCTGCATAGCTAAGTTTTCCTTTGCTATTTTGTTTGCTTTTCTTCTGTCCAGCTTATCTATTTGTTTGCTGGAAGCTCTGGGACGCAGAGGGTGTACCTCCGTGCCGTTAGTTCGGTACGGAGGGTCTTTTTGCCCCCTTTGCGTGGTTTTTAGGGTTTTGTGTTGACCGCAAAGTTACCTTTCCTATCCTCGCTCTGTTCAGAAAGTCGGGCCTCACTTTGCTAAATCTATTTCATCTCTACGTTTGTCTTTTCATCTTACTCACAGTCATTATATGTGGGGGGCTGCCTTTTCCTTTGGGGTATTTCTCTGAGGCAAGGTAGGCTTATTTTCTATCTTCAGGCTAGCTAGTTTCTCAGGCTGTGCCGAGTTGCATAGGTAGCGTTAGGCGCAATCCACGGCTGCCTCTAGTGTTGTTGGATAGGATTAGGGTTTGCGGTCAACAGAGTTCCCACGTCTCAGAGCTCGTTCTATGTTTTTGGATTATTGTCAGATCACTGTATGTGCTCTGACCTCTATGTTCACTGTAGTACTGAATTGCGTAATCATAACAGGGAGCACCTTCGTACAGTTAGTCGGTGCGGAGGGTCTTTTTGCCCCTCTGCGTGGTTGTTTGTAGGTTTTTGTGCTGACCGCAAAGCTATCTTTCCTATCCTCGGTCTATTCAGTAAGGCGGGCCTCACTTTGCTAAAATCTATTTAATCTCTGTGTTTATATTTTCATCTTAACTCACAGTCATTATATGTGGGGGGCTGCCTTTTCCTTTGGGGAATTTCTCTGAGGCAAGGTAGGCTTATTTTTCTATCTTCAGGGCTAGTTAGTTTCTCAGGCTGTGCCAAGTTGCATAGGGAGCGTTAGGCGCAATCCACGGCTACCTCTAGTGTGGTATGATAGGATTAGGAATTGCGGTCAGCAGAGTTCCCACGTCTCAGAGCTCGTCCTATGTTAGTAACTATCAGGCCACTTTGTGTGCTCTTAACCACTAGGTCCATTGTGGTTCTGAATCACCTGTTCATAACAGTACTGGAGGCCCAAAGTACTAATGCTTCTCAATAGAGGGAAAAGAGAAGTTCTGAGACCATTTTTTTTTCTCTGTACTGTGTTTTGTCTTTCTTTTCCCCTAGACATTTGGGTGGTTCAGGACACAGGTGTAGTGATGGACATTAAAGATCTGTCTTCTTGTGTGGATCATCTCACTGCAAGAGTACACAATATTCAAGACTTTGTGGTTCAGAATTCTATGTTAGAGCCAAGAATTCCTATTCCTGATTTGTTTTCTGGAGATAGAGCTAAGTTTCTGAGTTTTAAGAATAATTGTAAACTGTTTCTGGCTTTGAAACCCCGCTCCTCTGGTGACCCAGTTCAACAAGTTAAGATCATTATTTCTTTATTACGTGGCGACCCTCAAGACTGGGCATTTTCCCTTGCGCCAGGAGATCCTGCATTATGTAATATTGATGCGTTTTTTCTGGCGCTCGGATTGCTGTATGATGAACCTAATTCAGTGGATCAGGCTGAGAAAAAATTGCTGGCTCTGTCTCAGGGTCAGGATGAGGTAGAGATATATTGTCAGAGGTTTAGGAAGTGGTCTGTGCTCACTCAATGGAATGAATGTGCGCTGGCAGCAATTTTCAGAAAAGGTCTCTCTGAAGCCCTTAAGGATGTCATGGTGGGATTTCCTATGCCTGCTGGTCTGAATGAGTCTATGTCTTTGGCCATTCAGATCGGTCGACGCTTGCGTGAGCGTAAAACTGTGCACCATTTGGCGGTATTATCTGAGCATGGACCTGAGCCTATGCAGTGCGATAGGACTTTGACCAGAGCTGAACGGCAAGAACACAGACGTCAGAATGGGCTGTGTTTTTACTGTGGTGATTCCACTCATGCTATCTCCGATTGTCCTAAGCGCACTAAGCGGTTCGCTAGGTCTGCCACCATTGGTACGGTACAGTCTAAATTTCTATTGTCTGTTACTTTGATCTGCTCTTTGTCATCCTATTCTGTCATGGCATTTGTGGATTCAGGCGCTGCCCTGAATTTGATGGACTTGGAGTATGCTAGGCGCTGTGGGTTTTTCTTGGAGCCCTTGCAGTATCCTATTCCATTGAGAGGAATTGATGCTACGCCTTTGGCCAAGAATAAGCCTCAGTACTGGACCCAGCTGACCATGTGCATGGCTCCTGCGCATCAGGAGGATATTCGCTTTTTGGTGTTGCATAATCTGCATGATGTGGTCGTGTTGGGGTTGCCATGGCTAAAAGTCCATAATCCAGTATTAGATTGGAAATCCATGTCGGTGTCCAGCTGGGGTTGTCAGGGGGTACATGGTGATGTTCCTTTTCTGTCTATTTCATCATCCACCCCTTCTGAGGTCCCAGAGTTCTTGTCGGATTTCCGGGATGTATTTGATGAGCCCAAGTCCAGTGCCCTACCTCCGCATAGGGACTGTGATTGTGCAATAGATTTGATTCCTGGTAGTAAGTTTCCTAAAGGTCGACTGTTTAATTTGTCTGTGCCAGAACACGCCGCTATGCGGAGTTACGTAAAGGAATCCTTGGAGAAGGGTCATATTCGCCCGTCGTCGTCGCCATTGGGAGCATGGTTCTTTTTTGTGGCCAAGAAGGATGGTTTGCTGAGACCTTGTATTGATTACCGCCTTCTAAATAAAATCACGGTCAAATTTCAGTACCCCTTACCGCTGCTGTCTGATTTGTTTGCACGTATTAAGGGGGCTAGTTGGTTCACCAAGATAGATCTTCGTGGTGCGTATAATCTTGTGCGTATTAAACAGGGCGATGAATGGAAAACAGCGTTTAATACGCCCGAGGGCCATTTTGAGTACCTGGTTATGCCATTCGGGCTTTCTAATGCTCCATCAGTGTTTCAGTCCTTTATGCATGACATCTTCCGAGAGTACCTGGATAAATTCCTGATTGTATACTTGGATGATATTTTGGTCTTCTCGGATGATTGGGAGTCTCACGTGAAGCAGGTCAGAATGGTGTTCCAGGTTCTGCGTGCGAATGCTTTGTTTGTGAAGGGGTCAAAGTGTCTCTTTGGTGTTCAGAAGGTTTCATTTTTGGGGTTCATTTTTTCCCCTTCTACTATCGAGATGGACCCTGTTAAAGTTCAGGCCATTTATGTTTGGACTCAGCCGACATCTCTGAAGAGTCTGCAAAAGTTCCTGGGCTTTGCTAATTTTTATCGTCGCTTCATCAATAATTTTTCTAGTATTGCTAAACCGTTGACTGAGTTGACCAAGAAGGGTGCTGATGTGGTCAGTTGGTCTTCTGCTGCTGTAGAAGCTTTTCAAGAGTTGAAGCGTCGTTTTTCTTCTGCCCCTGTGTTGTGCCAACCAGATGTTTCGCTCCCGTTCAAGGTCGAGGTTGATGCTTCTGAGATTGGAGCAGGGGCTGTTTTGTCGCAAAGAAGTTCTGATGGCTCGGTGATGAAACCATGCGCCTTCTTTTCCAGGAAGTTTTCGCCTGCTGAGCGTAATTATGATGTTGGCAATCGAGAGTTGTTGGCCATGAAGTGGGCATTCGAGGAGTGGCGTCATTGGCTTGAAGGAGCTAAGCATCACGTGGTGGTCTTGACTGATCACAAGAACTTGACTTATCTTGAGTCTGCCAAACGGTTGAATCCTAGACAGGCTCGTTGGTCGCTGTTTTTCTCCCGTTTTGACTTTGTGGTTTCGTAGCTTCCGGGCTCTAAAAATGTGAAGGCAGATGCCCTGTCTAGGAGTTTTGTGCCCGACTCTCCGGGTTTGTCTGAGCCGGCAGGTATTCTCAAAGAGGGGGTAATTTTGTCTGCCATCTCCCCTGATTTGCGGCGGGTGCTGCAAAAATTTCAGGCTAATAGACCTGACTGTTGCCCAGCGGAGAAACTGTTTGTCCCTGATAAATGGACGAGTAGATTTATCTCTGAGGTTCATTGTTCGGTGTTGGCTGTTCATCCTGGAATCTTTGGTACCAGAGATTTGGTGGCTAGATCCTTTTGGTGGCCGTCTCTGTCGCCGGATGTGCGTTCGTTTGTGCAGTCCTGTGGGATTTGTGCTCGGGCTAAACCCTGCTGTTCTCGTGCCCGTGGGTTGCTTTTGCCCTTGCCAGTCCCGAAGAGGCCCTGGACACATATCTCTATGGATTTTATTTCGGATCTCCCCGTCTCTCAAAAAATGTCGGTCATTTGGGTTGTTTGTGATCGCTTCTCTAAGATGGTCCATTTGGTACCATTGTCTAAGTTGCCTTCCTCCTCTGATTTGGTGCCATTGTTCTTCCAGCATGTGGTTCGTTTACATGGCATTCCGGAGAACATCGTTTCTGACAGAGGTTCCCAGTTTGTTTCGAGGTTTTGGCGAGCCTTTTGTGCTAGGATGGGCATTGATTTGTCTTTTTCCTTGGCTTTCCATCCTCAGACAAATGGCCAGACTGAACGAACCAATCAGACCTTGGAAACATATCTGAGATGTTTTGTTTCTGCCGATCAGGATGATTGGGTGTCCTTTTTGCCTTTGGCTGAGTTCGCCCTTAATAATCGGGCCAGCTCGGCTACTTTGGTTTCGCCGTTTTTCTGCAATTCTGGTTTCCATCCTCGTTTCTCTACAGGGCAGGTTGAGTCTTCCGACTGTCCTGGTGTGGATACTGTGGTGGATAGGTTGCAGCAGATTTGGACTCATGTGGTGGACAATTTGACATTGTCTCGGGAGAAGGCTCAACGTTTCGCTAACCGCAGGCGCTGTGTGGGTCCCCGACTTCGTGTTGGGGATTTGGTTTGGTTGTCATCTCGTTATATTCCTATGAAAGTTTCCTCTCCTAAGTTTAAGCCTCATTTTATTGGTCCGTATAGGATTTCTGAGGTTCTTAATCCTGTGTCTTTTCGTTTGACCCTTCCAGCTTCTTTTTCCATCCATAACGTATTCCATAGGTCATTGTTGAGGAGATACGTGGCGCCTGTGGTTCCATCCGTTGATCCTCCTGCCCCGGTTTTGGTTGAGGGGGAGTTGGAGTATATAGTGGAGAAGATTTTGGATTCTCATATTTCGAGACGGAAACTCCAGTACCTGGTTAAGTGGAAGGGTTATGGTCAGAAGATAATTCCTGGGTCTTTGCCTCTGATGTTCATGCTGCCGATCTGGTTCATGCCTTTCATTTGGCTCATCCTGGTCGGCCTGGGGGCTCTGGTGAGGGTTCGGTGACCCCTCCTCAAGGGGGGGTACTGTTGTGAATTCTGTGGTCAAGCTCCCTCCTGTGGTCATGAGTGGTACTTCGGCTGGTTCTGTCTATGAGCTTCCTCTGGTGGATGTGAGTGGGGCTGCGGTTTCTGAGTTTCCTTCCTCAGGTGACGAGGTTAAGTCGTTAGGTGCTGCTCTATTTAACTCCACCTAGTTCTTTGTTCCTGGCCTCCAGTCAATGTTCCAGTATTGGTCTTGCTTTCTCCTGGATCGTTCTTGTGGCCTGTCTGCCCTGCATAAGCTAAGTTTTGCTTGTGTTACTTTTGTTTGCTATATTTTCTGTCCAGCTTTCTTTATTGGTTTTTCTTGCTTGCTGGAAGCTCTGAGACGTAGAGGGAGCACCTCCGTACCGTTAGTCGGTGCGGAGGGTCTTTTTGCCCCTCTGCGTGGTTGTTTGTAGGTTTTTGTGCTGACCGCAAAGCTATCTTTCCTATCCTCGGTCTATTCAGTAAGTCGGGCCTCACTTTGCTAAAATCTATTTCATCTCTGTGTTTGTATTTTCATCCTAACTCACAGTCATTATATGTGGGGGGCTGCCTTTTCCTTTGGGGAATTTCTCTGAGGCAAGGTAGGCTTATTTTTCTATCTTCAGGGCTAGTTAGTTTCTCAGGCTGTGCCGAGTTGCATAGGGAGCGTTAGGCGCAATCCACGGCTACCTCTAGTGTGGTATGATAGGATTAGGGATTGCAGTCAGCAGAGTTCCCACGTCTCAGAGCTCGTCCTATGTTAGTAACTATAAGGTCACTTTGTGTGCTCTTAACCACTAGGTCCATTGTGGTTCTGAATCACCTGTTCATAACAGTCCTGTACGTGCTGCAACTATTTAAGGCTTGCATGGTCGCACAGCCATGCGCTAGGATTTTTCCAAATTATGTGCTTTGCGCCAATATGGTCATGTAAGGGTGGTTTCACACTTGCGTTTTTGTCTGCAGCGTTTTTTGCACAAAAAAAGCATGCGTTTTTTCCCCTATATTTAACATGTTCTGCTTCTCCCCTGCAATAATCGTTGCAATGAACTAGTCTGTGCAGAGTGGAGGTGTGGAGCTGGAGCAGCGTGTGTGAGCTGAGGCTGCTGCAGAGAGGACTTTTTGTGCTGATAGCTGAAAGAGAGAAGAACTGTGTCCTGATATAGCTGCAAAAGAGCCACGAAGATACAGAGAAAGGGATTTACAGTTTCCAGGAGGATCCATAGCATCCAGAAGCAAGGAGAAGACCACGTTTCTCAGAGCTGACAGAAAGCCGTGCGCACCACCGTATTAGACTGCTTGGGGCTCCCCTGGGACTGGATCTGATTCTCCAACATCACCGTGAGTTTGTTCCTGTTTGGTGCACCTGTTAGGGCCTAGTGTAGGCTTCAAAAAGTCAGTACACGGGAGCCGTGTGGCCTGCTTAGTAAGGGCCAGGGAGGTTATATGTAGAGTAGCATCATCACTTGTTTGTTGTTTACATTTGCTTGTTAGACATATTTTGATTCTGTAATAGCTGGAGCACCGTGCTATTTTACGGAAAAGATAAAGTTTATTACTCTTGTAAATTGTCTTTTGCCATAGTATACCCCTGTTTGCATCTTCCTCATCCAATTCATTCCTTGTCTTCCAATAAATCTACCCTTTGTTGTTTGCACCTGATCTTGTGTACAGTAGTCTTCCTGCACCGTGGTGATCCCCCGGCCATCGCTTCACCATGACCCCAGCACTGCAAAGCTGCAATGCTAACCACTGAGCCACCGTGCTGGCTAGACACATTTGTCATTTCCTATATGTGAGAAAGCTTGGTAGGAACAGCTGCAAAAACATAACTGAGCCAAAAATAAAAAATGTACAGTCTTCAAATATTATTTCATTATATGATGAACCCTCACCTTTCTCAATTAGAGTAGACGAGACAGCTGCTACAAAGAGAGTCTCTTTTTTTCTGGAGAACCTTGCATTCATTTTATGGACGGCCCATTGATTTTAGTAGGAACAATGTAATACTTAATTTTCTTCTGTGATGGCACTGCAGATGAATTAAAGATTTATTGCTAAGTTTCTTCACAGTCTACATCTGATCCCTGAAGATTTCAGTAAAGGGGAATTATTTAGACAGTTTATCATTGAGAAATCATTTTGTAAAAATGGATCATGCAAAAGTAGATTTCCTGTTTTTATAATTTTTCGTTGAAAGCATAACAAACACAAGTACTAGGGTGGAACAAGACATAACCATTCATCGTTCCATAGGAAATACAGCCTGATCTTGCACATTAATATTAGAAGGGATTCGTGCTGAATCTTCACAGAAATGCTGCTTTTAGGAAATGTTCCTTGTTATCCTGTAATAGATTCATTTGTCATCAGTAGTGTTGAGCGATACCTTCCGATATCGGAAAGTATCGGTATCGGTTTGGATCGGCCGATATTCAAAAAATATCGGATATCGCCGATACCGATACCCGATCCCAATGCAAGTCAATGGGACCAAAATATCGGAATTAAAATAAACCCTTTCTTTCCTTGTAGGTTCATTCTACCTGAAGGAAAACAACTAAGAATAATGTAGGATGTATGGGGGAGGTGGCGGAGACATTAAAGGCAATGAGGATTAGTCCAATCAAATAGAATAGCATGTTTTTTTTTTTTTTTAAAGAAGTTCGGATTGAAAAAGATATTGAGTATGTAAATTTTTTTTATTTTGTCAGATATTGATGTTTCACTATTCCACGCCCTTCCCCTTCTTTTTTTTCTTTTTTTTTTTTTTCTTTTCCCACACTTTCATCTTCATCATCATCAGCATCCTTGACATCAACTTCTTCACCTTATTCATCTTCTTCTTCATCTTCTACCTATTTTTTTTTTAATTACATTCTTCATATTCATTTTCTTCAACTATTATTATTCTTCCTATTCTACATATTCTTTTTATTCCACTGTTATTATTCTTCCTATTCTACTTCTTCATCATATTCTCATTTGTGACAGGCATTCCCGTAGTTGTTATCTATAAAAGTTGGAAGATTACACCTTCCGTTCTGCCAGTCACAAAAGTTACATTTGTCCGCGTTCAGTTTGGCCTGCAGCATCAGGCTTTATCCAGGGGCACCACGAGGAGGAACGGACTCACCCCCATACACTGCTTAGTCTTCTTCTGCATATAATTTAGATAATATCTTTTGCTCTGATATTAAGTCTTATGCTTAATGTTCTTCTGCTCTTTGTTCTGCAGCCTCTTGTTCTTCTGCTTCTCGGTCTTCCATGTTGTCGTCTCCAGGGTCTTCGTCTCCAGTGTCGTCATCTCCGCCGCCGTCGTCTCAGCCGTCGTCGTCTCCGCCGTCGTCGTCGTCGTCGTCATCGGGGTGGTCTTCCGGGTCGTCGTCATCGGGGTGGTCTTCCGGGTTGTCGACGTTAGGGTCTTCAACTTGGAAATGTAGCAGAAGGTACAAGAAGGCTGAGAAAATGCCAAGAACCAGCTGATGGAACTGGAACTCGGATGGCTACCCGAAGGTTCAAGAGCCTATGGAACTACCGAGGACCAGCTGACGT
This sequence comes from Ranitomeya imitator, assembly GCF_032444005.1. Lineage (NCBI taxonomy): Eukaryota > Metazoa > Chordata > Amphibia > Anura > Dendrobatidae > Ranitomeya > Ranitomeya imitator. Next base: position 129,363,586 of record NC_091286.1, read on the forward strand.
TACTGGAACCCGGTTACTAAGCAGGAGGTACCCGTGCTAAAAAGCACTACCAAGGACCGCCTGACGTTGGCGGAACTCGGATACCCAGAAGGAGGCACCTAAGCCAAAGGCTCTGCCCGGAACCAGATGACGTTACTGGAACCAGGATGGGGAGCAGAAGGTACAAGAGCAAAAGACACTGCCGAGAACCAGCTGACGGTACTGGAACCCGGATGGGTAGCCGAATGTCCAAGAGCCAATGGAACTACCAAGGACCAGCTGACGTTACTGGAACCCGGTTACTAAGCAGGAGGTACCCGTGCCTGAAAGCACTACCAAGGACCACCTGACATTGGTGGAACTTGGATACCCAGAAGGAGGCACCTAAGCCAAAGGCTCTGCCCGGAACCAGCTGACGGTACTGGAACCAGGATGGGGAGCAGAAGGTACAAGAGCAAAAGACACTGCCGAGAACCAGCTGACGGTGCTGGAACCAGGTGGTGGACCCGAAGGCCCACAGGAGAGGAGAGAACAGCTAGGCCGCGAGGCAGCCGCAGTTACCGAACCCCAACAGTCCTACAGGGGGAGCTGGGCCTACTGGCACTACAGAACCAGCCTTGACTACCAGTTCACGCAGCCCACATAGGAAGCTCCTAAACTGGAGGCACCCTGGAGTTGGCTAACTCGACCGCCCCACGACGGGGCAAGCATAGGCGTCTCAGTGAAGTTGACACAACCCGGAAACAGCTGACGGTGCTGAAACCAGGCTTGGCACGAGGGAGTACCTGTGACAAGAACACTGCCGAGAACCAGCTGGCGGTGCTGGAACCCGGATGCGTTGCCCCAGTGTGCAAGAGCCAATGGCACGACCGAGGACCAGCTGACGGTGCTGGAACCCGGTTACTAAGCTGTAGGTGCCCGCGCTTAAAAGCACTACCAAGGACCGCCTGGCGTTGGCGGAACTCGGATACCCAGGAGGAGGCACCTTAGCCAAAGGCTCGGCCCGGAACCAGCTGACGGTGCTGGAACCAGGTGGTGGACCCCAAGGCCCACAGGAGAGGAGAGAACAGCTAGGCCGCGAGGCAGCCGCAGTTACCGAACCCCAACAGTCCTACAGGGGGAGCTGGGCCTACTGGCACTACAGAACCAGCCTTGACTACCAGTTCACGCAGCCCACATAGGAAGCTCCTAAACTGGAGGCACCCTGGAGTTGGCTAACTCGACCGCCCCACGACGGGGCAAGCATAGGCGTCTCAGTGAAGTTGACACAACCCGGAAACAGCTGACGGTGCTGAAACCAGGCTTGGCACGAGGGAGTACCTGTGACAAGAACACTGCCGAGAACCAGCTGGCGGTGCTGGAACCCGGATGCGTTGCCCCAGTGTGCAAGAGCCAATGGCACGACCGAGGACCAGCTGACGGTGCTGGAACCCGGTTACTAAGCTGTAGGTGCCCGCGCTTAAAAGCACTACCAAGGACCGCCTGGCGTTGGCGGAACTCGGATACCCAGGAGGAGGCACCTAAGCCAAAGGCTCGGCCCGGAACCAGCTGACGGTGCTGGAACCAGGTGGTGGACCCGAAGGCCCACAGGAGAGGAGAGAACAGCTAGGCCGCGAGGCAGCCGCAGTTACCGAACCCCAACAGTCCTACAGGGGGAGCTGGGCCTACTGGCACTACAGAACCAGCCTTGACTACCAGTTCACGCAGCCCACATAGGAAGCTCCTAAACTGGAGGCACCCTGGAGTTGGCTAACTCGACCGCCCCACGACGGGGCAAGCATAGGCGTCTCAGTGAAGTTGACACAACCCGGAAACAGCTGACGGTGCTGAAACCAGGCTTGGCACGAGGGAGTACCTGTGACAAGAACACTGCCGAGAACCAGCTGGCGGTGCTGGAACCCGGATGCGTTGCCCCAGTGTGCAAGAGCCAATGGCACGACCGAGGACCAGCTGACGGTGCTGGAACCCGGTTACTAAGCTGTAGGTGCCCGCGCTTAAAAGCACTACCAAGGACCGCCTGGCGTTGGCGGAACTCGGATACCCAGGAGGAGGCACCTAAGCCAAAGGCTCGGCCCGGAACCAGCTGACGGTGCTGGAACCAGGTGGTGGACCCGAAGGCCCACAGGAGAGGAGAGAACAGCTAGGCCGCGAGGCAGCCGCAGTTACCGAACCCCAACAGTCCTACAGGGGGAGCTGGGCCTACTGGCACTACAGAACCAGCCTTGACTACCAGTTCACGCAGCCCACATAGGAAGCTCCTAAACTGGAGGCACCCTGGAGTTGGCTAACTCGACCGCCCCACGACGGGGCAAGCATAGGCGTCTCAGTGAAGTTGACACAACCCGGAAACAGCTGACGGTGCTGAAACCAGGCTTGGCACGAGGGAGTACCTGTGACAAGAACACTGCCGAGAACCAGCTGGCGGTGCTGGAACCCGGATGCGTTGCCCCAGTGTGCAAGAGCCAATGGCACGACCGAGGACCAGCTGACGGTGCTGGAACCCGGTTACTAAGCTGTAGGTGCCCGCGCTTAAAAGCACTACCAAGGACCGCCTGGCGTTGGCGGAACTCGGATACCCAGGAGGAGGCACCTTAGCCAAAGGCTCGGCCCGGAACCAGCTGACGGTGCTGGAACCAGGTGGTGGACCCCAAGGCCCACAGGAGAGGAGAGAACAGCTAGGCCGCGAGGCAGCCGCAGTTACCGAACCCCAACAGTCCTACAGGGGGAGCTGGGCCTACTGGCACTACAGAACCAGCCTTGACTACCAGTTCACGCAGCCCACATAGGAAGCTCCTAAACTGGAGGCACCCTGGAGTTGGCTAACTCGACCGCCCCACGACGGGGCAAGCATAGGCGTCTCAGTGAAGTTGACACAACCCGGAAACAGCTGACGGTGCTGAAACCAGGCTTGGCACGAGGGAGTACCTGTGACAAGAACACTGCCGAGAACCAGCTGGCGGTGCTGGAACCCGGATGCGTTGCCCCAGTGTGCAAGAGCCAATGGCACGACCGAGGACCAGCTGACGGTGCTGGAACCCGGTTACTAAGCTGTAGGTGCCCGCGCTTAAAAGCACTACCAAGGACCGCCTGGCGTTGGCGGAACTCGGATACCCAGGAGGAGGCACCTTAGCCAAAGGCTCGGCCCGGAACCAGCTGACGGTGCTGGAACCAGGTGGTGGACCCCAAGGCCCACAGGAGAGGAGAGAACAGCTAGGCCGCGAGGCAGCCGCAGTTACCGAACCCCAACAGTCCTACAGGGGGAGCTGGGCCTACTGGCACTACAGAACCAGCCTTGACTACCAGTTCACGCAGCCCACATAGGAAGCTCCTAAACTGGAGGCACCCTGGAGTTGGCTAACTCGACCGCCCCACGACGGGGCAAGCATAGGCGTCTCAGTGAAGTTGACACAACCCGGAAACAGCTGACGGTGCTGAAACCAGGCTTGGCACGAGGGAGTACCTGTGACAAGAACACTGCCGAGAACCAGCTGGCGGTGCTGGAACCCGGATGCGTTGCCCCAGTGTGCAAGAGCCAATGGCACGACCGAGGACCAGCTGACGGTGCTGGAACCCGGTTACTAAGCTGTAGGTGCCCGCGCTTAAAAGCACTACCAAGGACCGCCTGGCGTTGGCGGAACTCGGATACCCAGGAGGAGGCACCTAAGCCAAAGGCTCGGCCCGGAACCAGCTGACGGTGCTGGAACCAGGTGGTGGACCCGAAGGCCCACAGGAGAGGAGAGAACAGCTAGGCCGCGAGGCAGCCGCAGTTACCGAACCCCAACAGTCCTACAGGGGGAGCTGGGCCTACTGGCACTACAGAACCAGCCTTGACTACCAGTTCACGCAGCCCACATAGGAAGCTCCTAAACTGGAGGCACCCTGGAGTTGGCTAACTCGACCGCCCCACGACGGGGCAAGCATAGGCGTCTCAGTGAAGTTGACACAACCCGGAAACAGCTGACGGTGCTGAAACCAGGCTTGGCACGAGGGAGTACCTGTGACAAGAACACTGCCGAGAATCAGCTGGCGGTGCTGGAACCCGGATGCGTTGCCCCAGTGTGCAAGAGCCAATGGCACGACCGAGGACCAGCTGACGGTGCTGGAACCCGGTTACTAAGCTGTAGGTGCCCGCGCTTAAAAGCACTACCAAGGACCGCCTGGCGTTGGCGGAACTCGGATACCCAGGAGGAGGCACCTAAGCCAAAGGCTCGGCCCGGAACCAGCTGACGGTGCTGGAACCAGGTGGTGGACCCGAAGGCCCACAGGAGAGGAGAGAACAGCTAGGCCGCGAGGCAGCCGCAGTTACCGAACCCCAACAGTCCTACAGGGGGAGCTGGGCCTACTGGCACTACAGAACCAGCCTTGACTACCAGTTCACGCAGCCCACATAGGAAGCTCCTAAACTGGAGGCACCCTGGAGTTGGCTAACTCGACCGCCCCACGACGGGGCAAGCATAGGCGTCTCAGTGAAGTTGACACAACCCGGAAACAGCTGACGGTGCTGAAACCAGGCTTGGCACGAGGGAGTACCTGTGACAAGAACACTGCCGAGAACCAGCTGGCGGTGCTGGAACCCGGATGCGTTGCCCCAGTGTGCAAGAGCCAATGGCACGACCGAGGACCAGCTGACGGTGCTGGAACCCGGTTACTAAGCTGTAGGTGCCCGCGCTTAAAAGCACTACCAAGGACCGCCTGGCGTTGGCGGAACTCGGATACCCAGGAGGAGGCACCTTAGCCAAAGGCTCGGCCCGGAACCAGCTGACGGTGCTGGAACCAGGTGGTGGACCCCAAGGCCCACAGGAGAGGAGAGAACAGCTAGGCCGCGAGGCAGCCGCAGTTACCGAACCCCAACAGTCCTACAGGGGGAGCTGGGCCTACTGGCACTACAGAACCAGCCTTGACTACCAGTTCACGCAGCCCACATAGGAAGCTCCTAAACTGGAGGCACCCTGGAGTTGGCTAACTCGACCGCCCCACGACGGGGCAAGCATAGGCGTCTCAGTGAAGTTGACACAACCCGGAAACAGCTGACGGTGCTGAAACCAGGCTTGGCACGAGGGAGTACCTGTGACAAGAACACTGCCGAGAACCAGCTGGCGGTGCTGGAACCCGGATGCGTTGCCCCAGTGTGCAAGAGCCAATGGCACGACCGAGGACCAGCTGACGGTGCTGGAACCCGGTTACTAAGCTGTAGGTGCCCGCGCTTAAAAGCACTACCAAGGACCGCCTGGCGTTGGCGGAACTCGGATACCCAGGAGGAGGCACCTTAGCCAAAGGCTCGGCCCGGAACCAGCTGACGGTGCTGGAACCAGGTGGTGGACCCCAAGGCCCACAGGAGAGGAGAGAACAGCTAGGCCGCGAGGCAGCCGCAGTTACCGAACCCCAACAGTCCTACAGGGGGAGCTGGGCCTACTGGCACTACAGAACCAGCCTTGACTACCAGTTCACGCAGCCCACATAGGAAGCTCCTAAACTGGAGGCACCCTGGAGTTGGCTAACTCGACCGCCCCACGACGGGGCAAGCATAGGCGTCTCAGTGAAGTTGACACAACCCGGAAACAGCTGACGGTGCTGAAACCAGGCTTGGCACGAGGGAGTACCTGTGACAAGAACACTGCCGAGAACCAGCTGGCGGTGCTGGAACCCGGATGCGTTGCCTTGCCTATTAAAGATTGTCTTCCTAGAGCCCCAACTAGCGGTGTTGGAGCAAAGGGTAAGCAGGGGGAGATGAGTGTAGGCCGAAGCCTGCACTGGAGGCAGCTTTGTGTCTGCGTTGCGTTTGCAGGACACTTTGCCGGCTACACACTGGGGGAACAGCTGGCGTTGCTGAACCCCACTAACACAATGGCGTGTGTTTTTATCTGTGCAGCTAGCACTTGCGGGCAAAAACTTGCGATGTTAGAGCCCGTGTTGAAGCAGGAGGAGGAGGAGAGGAGCAGAGTGTAGGCCGAAGCCTAGTTGAACCAATTTCAAAGGAAACCTTTAACCCCCCCCTCAGGTGTTACAAAGTACAAGAGACACACCTTGTGCAGTATTAATGCTGCACAAGTGAAAGGTTGCTCTATTAATTTGTCTACTTGCACACGCTGAATGAAAGACATACACAATTTACCCCATTCTACAGTCAAACTGTAGTGGATGCGTGACTTGGTTTTTTGATGAGACGCAGCACAGGTGTCCAAAATAACGCCTTGGTGCTTGGCGCAGCTTCCTGAGCGTTGTTATTTGCTGTACAGGAGTCTGCGCTCTTGTGTTATCCCTTGGCAATGCCCTGTTAGCGCTGCCCATCTTATGACCTCATTTCATGTTGGCCGGTGCGGTTAACGATGGCCATAAATCCCAGACCCACAGTGTCTTTTCATAAAGCCACACTGCGGTGCTGGGATTCGTGGCCTTGAGCAGTAAATATTTTGGCCGCTCACACACGTCCTTACACCTGCTTCAGACTGGGCGGCCTCTGCTGATCCCTTCTCGCATGCCGCGGCCATGAGGCTGCACAGTCTGAAGAAGGCGGAAGGAGATGAGTTAAGACAGGCGAAGATATGCACTGCTCGTGCCCATCAATCACACCCTCGCAGTCAAAATAATTAAGACAACGAGGAGCATTTTATTCAGGCAGGGCGGACGAACAGGCGCAAGTAGCCAACCAATGATGTCAGAAGACGGGAAGCGCTACCAAGGGGGGTGCTGCGTATCATTAGAAAGGAAAGTCACACCTCAGGGACAGTGGAATGGTCTCAAAGAGACACATTTTGTACGTGTTGAGTTCCACGTGGGCAAGGAGAAAACGTCAGCCACCTTGTACAAATGCAGCAGTACTGCTGTACAAGGTGGCTGTTATACATAGAAACACCTGGGGGTGGTGGCCAGGCTCCCTTCAATTTCAGTTCATGTGCCTGCGTGGCGTTTGCAGGTCACGTTGCAAGCTGCACAGCAGGGGAACAGCTGGCGGTGCTGAACCCCACTAACACATTGGCTGGTGTTTTTCTCTGTGCAGCTAGCATGTCCGGGCAGAAACTGGCGTTGTTTGAGCCCAGGGTCAGCAGGAGGAGGAGAGGAGCAAAGTGTAGGCCGAAGCCTGCACTGGTGGCAGCTTTTGTTCTGTTGTGCCAGCGTGGCTTGTGCTGGACACGTTGCCGACTACACAGCAGGGGAACAGCTGGCGGTGCTGAACCCCACTAACACATTGGCTGGTGTTTTTCTCTGTGCAGCTAGCATTTCCGGGCAAAAACTAGCGGTGTTTGAGCCCAGGGTCAGCAGGAGGAGTAGAGGAGCAGAGTGTTGGCCAAAGCCTAGTTGAACCAATTTCAAAGGTTACCTTTAACCCCCCCCTCAGGTGTTGCAAGGTACAAGAGCCACACCTTGAACAGCATTATTGATGCACAAGTCAAAGGTTGCTCTATTTAATTTTGCTCCTTGCACACGCTGAATTAAACACGTACACTATTTAGCCCATTATACTGTCAAACAGTAGTGGAGGCGTGACTACTAGTCTTTTTAAGGAGACGCAGCACAGGTGTACAAATTTACACCTAGGTGCTGTGCGCAGATTCCTTACCGTTGTTATTTGCAGTACAGGAAACTGCGCTCTTGTGTTATCCCTTGGCAATACCCTGTTAGTGCAGGCCGTCTCATGACCTCATTTCATGTTGGCCGGTGCGGTTAACGATGGCCATAAATCCCAGACCCACAGTGGCTTTTCCTAAAGTCACACTGCGGTGCTGGGATTCGTGGCCTTGTGCAGTAAATATGTTCGCCGCTCACACATGTCCTTACACCTGCTTCAGACTGGGCGGCCTCAGCTGATCCCTTATCGCATGCCGCGGCCATGAGGCCGCACAGTCAGAAGAAGGCGGAAGGAGGGGAGTGAAAACAGGGGAACATATGCACTGCTCGTGCCCATCAATCACACCCTCGCAGTCAAAATATATGAGACAACGGGGGGCGTTGTGTCGGGCAGGGGGGACGCACAGGCACAGCCAGCCAACCAATGATGTCAGGAGACGGGCAGCGCTAACAATGGGGGTGCTGCGTGTCATTAAAAAGGAAAGTCACACCTCAGGGACATTGTAATGGTCTGTAATGAGACACATTTTGTACTTGTTGAGTTCCACGTGTGCAAGGAGAAAAAGTCAGCCACCTTGTACAAATGCAGCAGTACTGCTGTACAAGGTGGCTGTTATACATAGAAACACCTGGGGGGGTGGGGGGCAGGCTCCCTTCAATTTCAGTTCATGTGCCTGCGTGGCGTTTGCAGGTCACGTTGCAAGCTACACAGCAGGGGAACAGCTGGCGTTGCTGAACCCCACTGACACATTGACTGGTGTTTTTCTCTGTGCAGATTGCATGTCCGGGCAAAAACTAGCGGTGTTAGAGCCCAGGGTCAGCAGGAGGAGGAGGAGAGGAGCAAAGTGTAGGCCGAAGCCTGCACTGGTGGCAGCTTTTGGTCGGTTGTGCCAGCGTGGCTTGTGCTGGACACGATGCCGGCTACACAGCGGGGGAACAGCTGGCGGTGCTGAACCCCACTAACACATTGGCTGGTGTTTTTCTCTGTGCAGCTAGCATGTCCGGGCAGAAACTGGCGTTGTTTGAGCCCAGGGTCAGCAGGAGGAGGAGAGGAGCAAAGTGTAGGCCGAAGCCTGCACTGGTGGCAGCTTTTGTTCTGTTGTGCCAGCGTGGCTTGTGCTGGACACGTTGCCGACTACACAGCAGGGGAACAGCTGGCGGTGCTGAACCCCACTAACACATTGGCTGGTGTTTTTCTCTGTGCAGCTAGCATTTCCGGGCAAAAAATAGCGGTGTTTGAGCCCAGGGTCAGCAGGAGGAGTAGAGGAGCAGAGTGTAGGCCGAAGCCTAGTTGAACCAATTTCAAAGGTTACCTTTAACCCCCCCCTCAGGTGTTGCAAGGTACAAGAGCCACACCTTGAACAGCATTAATGATGCACAAGTCAAAGGTTGCTCTATTTAATTTTGCTCCTTGCACACGCTGAATTAAACACGTACACTATTTAGCCCATTATACTGTCAAACAGTTGTGGAGGCGTGACTTGTCTTTTTAACGAGACGCAGCACAGGTGTCAAAATTTGCACCTAGGTACTGGGCGCAGATTCCTGAGCGTTGTTATTTGCTGTACAGGAGTCTGCGCTATTGTGATCCCTTGGCCATGCGCTGTGAGCGCTTCCTGTCTTCTGACCTCATTTCATGTCGGCCGTTGCGGTTAGCGATGGACATGAATCCCAGACCCACAGTGTGTTTTTAAAAAATCACACTGCGGTGCTGGGATTTGTGCCCTGGTGCACTAAATATGTTTGCCGCTCACACATGTCCTTACACCTGCTTCAGACTGGGCGGCCTCATCTGATCCCTTATCGCCTGCCGCGGCCATGAGGACACCCAGTCTGAAGAAGGCGGAAGGAGATGAGTGAACACAGGCAAACATATGCACTGCACATGCCCATCAATCACACCCTCGCTGTCCAAAAAAATAAGACACCGAGGGCCGTTGTTTCGAGCAGGGGAGATGCACAGGCGCAGCCAGCTAACCAATGATGTCAAAAGACGGGCAGCGCTAACAAGGGTGGTGCTGCGTGTCATTACAAAGGAAAGTCACACCTCAGGGACATTGTAATGGTCTCTAATGAGACACATTTTGTACGTGTTGAGTTCCACGTGGGCAAGGAGAAAAAGTCAGCCACCTCGTACAAATGCAGCAGTACTGCTGTACAAGGTGGCTGATATACATAGAAACACCTGTGGGTGGGGGGCAGGCTCCCTTCAATTTCAGTTCATGTGCCTGCGTGGCGTTTGCAGGTCACGTTGCAAGCTACACAGCAGGGGAACAGCTGGCGTTGCTGAACCCCACTGACACATTGACTGGTGTTTTTCTCTGTGCAGATTGCATGTCCGGGCAAAAACTAGCGGTGTTAGAGCCCAGGGTCAGCAGGAGGAGGAGGAGAGGAGCAAAGTGTAGGCCGAAGCCTGCACTGGTGGCAGCTTTTGGTCGGTTGTGCCAGCGTGGCTTGTGCTGGACACGATGCCGGCTACACAGCGGGGGAACAGCAGGCGGTGCTGAACCCCACTAACACATTGGCTGGTGTTTTTCTCTGTGCAGCTAGCATGTCCGGGCAGAAACTGGCGTTGTTTGAGCCCAGGGTCAGCAGGAGGAGGAGAGGAGCAAAGTGTAGGCCGAAGCCTGCACTGGTGGCAGCTTTTGGTCGGTTGTGCCAGCGTGGCTTGTGCTGGACACGTTGCCGACTACACAGCAGGGGAACAGCTGGCGGTGCTGAACCCCACTAACACATTGGCTGGTGTTTTTCTCTGTGCAGCTAGCATTTCCGGGCAAAAACTAGCGGTGTTTGAGCCCAGGGTCAGCAGGAGGAGTAGAGGAGCAGAGTGTAGGCCGAAGCCTAGTTGAACCAATTTCAAAGGTTACCTTTAACCCCCCCCTCAGGTGTTGCAAGGTACAAGAGCCACACCTTGTGCAGCATTAATGCTGCACAAGTAAAAGGTTGCTCTATTTGTTTTGCTCCTTGCACACGCTGACTAAAACACGTACACTATTTAGCCCATTATACTGTCAAACAGTTGTGGAGGCGTGACTTGTCTTTTTAACGAGACGCAGCACAGGTGTCAAAATTTGCACCTAGGTACTGGGCGCAGATTCCTGAGCGTTGTTATTTGCTGTACAGGAGTCTGCGCTATTGTGATCCCTTGGCCATGCGCTGTGAGCGCTTCCTGTCTTCTGACCTCATTTCATGTCGGCCGTTGCGGTTAGCGATGGACATGAATCCCAGACCCACAGTGTGTTTTTAAAAAATCACACTGCGGTGCTGGGATTCGTGCCCTGGTGCACTAAATATGTTTGCCGCTCACACATGTCCTTACACCTGCTTCAGACTGGGCGGCCTCATCTGATCCCTTATCGCCTGCCGCGGCCATGAGGACACCCAGTCTGAAGAAGGCGGAAGGAGATGAGTGAACACAGGCAAACATATGCACTGCACATGCCCATCAATCACACCCTCGCTGTCCAAAAAAATAAGACACCGAGGGCCGTTGTTTCGAGCAGGGGAGATGCACAGGCGCAGCCAGCTAACCAATGATGTCAAAAGACGGGCAGCGCTAACAAGGGTGGTGCTGCGTGTCATTACAAAGGAAAGTCACACCTCAGGGACATTGTAATGGTCTCTAATGAGACACATTTTGTACGTGTTGAGTTCCACGTGGGCAAGGAGAAAAAGTCAGCCACCTCGTACAAATGCAGCAGTACTGCTGTACAAGGTGGCTGATATACATAGAAACACCTGTGGGTGGGGGGCAGGCTCCCTTCAATTTCAGTTCATGTGCCTGCGTGGCGTTTGCAGGTCACGTTGCAAGCTACACAGCAGGGGAACAGCTGGCGTTGCTGAACCCCACTGACACATTGACTGGTGTTTTTCTCTGTGCAGATTGCATGTCCGGGCAAAAACTAGCGGTGTTAGAGCCCAGGGTCAGCAGGAGGAGGAGGAGAGGAGCAAAGTGTAGGCCGAAGCCTGCACTGGTGGCAGCTTTTGGTCGGTTGTGCCAGCGTGGCTTGTGCTGGACACGATGCCGGCTACACAGCGGGGGAACAGCAGGCGGTGCTGAACCCCACTAACACATTGGCTGGTGTTTTTCTCTGTGCAGCTAGCATGTCCGGGCAGAAACTGGCGTTGTTTGAGCCCAGGGTCAGCAGGAGGAGGAGAGGAGCAAAGTGTAGGCCGAAGCCTGCACTGGTGGCAGCTTTTGGTCGGTTGTGCCAGCGTGGCTTGTGCTGGACACGTTGCCGACTACACAGCAGGGGAACAGCTGGCGGTGCTGAACCCCACTAACACATTGGCTGGTGTTTTTCTCTGTGCAGCTAGCATTTCCGGGCAAAAACTAGCGGTGTTTGAGCCCAGGGTCAGCAGGAGGAGTAGAGGAGCAGAGTGTAGGCCGAAGCCTAGTTGAACCAATTTCAAAGGTTACCTTTAACCCCCCCCCTCAGGTGTTGCAAGGTACAAGAGCCACACCTTGTGCAGCATTAATGCTGCACAAGTAAAAGGTTGCTCTATTTGTTTTGCTCCTTGCACACGCTGACTAAAACACGTACACTATTTAGCCCATTATACTGTCAAACAGTTGTGGAGGCGTGACTTGTCTTTTTAACGAGACGCAGCACAGGTGTCAAAATTTGCACCTAGGTACTGGGCGCAGATTCCTGAGCGTTGTTATTTGCTGTACAGGAGTCTGCGCTATTGTGATCCCTTGGCCATGCGCTGTGAGCGCTTCCTGTCTTCTGACCTCATTTCATGTCGGCCGTTGCGGTTAGCGATGGACATGAATCCCAGACCCACAGTGTGTTTTCAAAAAATCACACTGCGTGGCTGGGATTCGTGGCCTTGTGCAGTAAATAGGTTTGCCGCTTACACATTGTCCTTACACCTGCTCTCAGAACTGGGCGGGCCTCAGCTGATCCCTTATCGCCTACCACGGCCAGGAGGCACGCAACAGTCTGAAGAAGGCGGAAGGAGATGAGTTAAGACAGGCGAACATATGCACTGCTCGTGCCCATAAACCACACCCTCGCTGACAAAATAAATATGACAACGAGGGGCGTTGTTTCTAGCAGGGGCGGATGCACAGGCGCAGCCAGCTAACCATGATGACAAAAGACGGGAAACGCTACCAAGGGGGGTGCTGCGTATCATTACAAAGGAAAGTCACACCTCAGGGACAGTGGAATGGTCTCAATGAGACACATTTTGTACGTGTTGAGTTCCACGTGGGCAAGGAGAAAAAGTCAGCCACCTTGTACAAATGCAGCAGTACTGCTGTACTAGGTGGCTGTTTATACATAGAAACACCTGGGGGGGGTGGGGCCAGGGTTCCCTTTTAATTTCAGTTCCTGTGCCTGCATGGCGTTTGCAGGTCACGTTGCCGGCTACACAGCAGGGGAACAGCTGGCGTTGCTGAACCCCACTAACACATTGGCTGGTGTTTTTCTCTGTGCAGCTAGCACTTCCGGGCAAAAACTAGCGGTGTTTGAGCCCAGGGTCAGCAGGAGGAGGAGAGGAGCAGAGTGTAGGCCGAAGCCTGCACTGGTGGCAGCTTTTGTTCTGTTGTGCCAGCGTGGCTTGTGCTGGACACGTTGCCGACTACACAGCAGGGGAAACAGCTGGCTGGTGCTGAACCCCACTGACACATCACCTAGTGTTTTCTTCTGTGTAGACAACACTTCCAGGTGGCAACTGACAGTGTTGAAACCCAGGGAATCAAAGAGGAGCAGAGTGTAGGCCGAAGCCTGCAGTGGAGCAAGGTTGAAAGGGAACCTTTAACCCCCCCCCCCCAGGCATTTGTTGCTGAAAGAGCCATCTTGTACAGCAGTAATACTGCACATGGAAAATGTGTGGCTCCAGAAAATTATGCTCCTTGCAAACGCTGAAGTACACACTCATATAATGTGTCCCCTCACACCGTCAAACCATCCCGGAAGTGGGACTTTCCTTTGTAATGTGACACAGCACAGCCGTCATTCCAACCCCCTTGGTGCCGGGCACACACCTCCTCAACGTTGTTTGGTTCTGTCACGGAGCCCGCACTGTAATGTTATCCCTTGGCCATGCACAGTTAGCGGTGCCCGTCTTCTGACATCATGTAGGTGTCAGGCTGGCAGTGCCCTGTGCGTCCAAGCTGCCCGAGATCCAACCTTGCAGTGTCATCTAATGTAGTCCCACTGCGGGCCAGGGATCCATGGGCATGCGCAGTGCATATCATCGCCTCTCACTCACCTCCTTCCTGCTTCTTCAGACTGTGCGGCGTCACGGCCGTGGCATGCTATTAGGGATCAGCTGACGCCGCCTAGTCTGAAGAAGCGTGAAGAAGGGGAGTGAGAGGCTAGTTATATGCACTGCGCATGGCCATGGATACCAGGCCCACTGTGGGATCACATTAGACGACACTGCGAGGTGTGATTTCGGGCAGCGTGGACGCACAGGCGCAGCCAGGACGACAACAAATGATGTCAGAGGACGGGCAGCGCAAACTGTGCATGGCCAAGGGATAACATAACAGCGCAGGGTCCATGACGGAATCAAACAACGCTAAGGAGGCAGCGCACGGTGCCAAGGGGGTAGCAATGACGGCTGTGCTGCGTCACATTACAAAGGAAAGTCCCACCTCCGGGACGGTTGGACGGTGTGAGGGGACACATTACATGAGTGTGTAGTTCAGCGTTTGCAAGGAGCATAATTTCAAGAGCGACCTTTCCTTGTGCAGTATTAGTGCTGCACATGGTGGCTCTTTCAGTAACAAACGCCTAGGGGGGGGGGGACAGGTCCCCTTATATTTTAGTTGTGCCAGCGTGGCCGGTCTGCATGACACGTTGCCGGATACACAGCTGGGGATCAGCTGACGTTACTGAACCCCCAATAACAGAGGGAGCGACTGTTGACTGTGCACACAAGCACTTCCAGGCACCAACTGGCGGTGTTAGAGCCCAGGGACAGCAGGAGGAGCAGATTGGAGGTATTGCCGCACACACAGCTGGGGATCAGCTGACGTTACTGAACCCCAATAACAGAGGAGCGACTGTTGACTGTGCACACAGCACTTCCAGGCACCAACTGGCGGTGTTAGAGCCCAGGGACAGCAGGAGGAGCAGATTGGAGGTATTGCCGCACACACAGCTGGGGATCAGCTGACGTTACTGAACCCCAATAACAGAGGGAGCGACTGTTGACTGTGCACACAGCACTTCCAGGCACCAACTGGCGGTGTTAGAGCCCAGGGACAGCAGGAGGAGCAGATTGGAGGTATTGCCGCACACACAGCTGGGGATCAGCTGACGTTACTGAACCCCAATAACAGAGGAGCGACTGTTGACTGTGCACACAGCACTTCCAGGGCACCAACTGGCGGTGTTAGAGCCCAGGGACAGCAGGAGGAGCAGAGGAACAGAGTGTAGGCCGAAGCCTGATTGGAGCAAGTTGAAAGGAAACCTTTAACCCCCCCTCCCAAGACGTTTGTAGCTGAAAGAGCCATGTTGTGCAGCACTAAGGATGCAAAAGGGAAAAGGTTGCTCTTTTAATTATGCTCCTTGCAAACACCGAAGTAAACACTAAAAATGTGTCCCTTTATACCGTTAAACCGTTCCGGAGGTGCGAATTTCCTTCGTAATGGGACACAGCACAGCTGTCATTCCTATCCCCTTGATGCCGTGCGCTGCCTCCTCAGCGTTGTTTTAAGCTGCCACGGAGCCTGCGCTGTTCTGTTAGCCCTTGGCCATGCCCAATTAGCGCTGCCTGTCTTCTGACATAATTTGGTGTCAGGCTGTCAGTGCCTGTGCGTCCACGCTGCTCCAGATCCCACCTCGCAGTCTCATCTAACGTAATCCCACTGCGGGCCTTGGAACCATGGGCATGCACAGTGCATAACCTCGACTCTCACTCCCCTCCTTCCCTCTTCTTCAGACTGTGCGGTGTCACGGCCGTGGCATGCTAGGGATCAGCTGACGGCGCACAGTCTAAAGAAGGCGGAGGGAAATGAGCGAGAGCCCGAGGGGAAGATATGCACTGCGCATGCCCATGGATCCCAGGCCCGCAGTGTGACTCAATCAGAAGACACTGCGAGGCGGGATCTCGGGCACCGCGGCCGCACAGGCGCAGCCAGCCTGACACCAAATTATGTCAGAAGACAGGCAGCGCAAATAGGGCATGCCCAAGGGATAACAGAACAGCGCAGGCTCCGTGACAGCTTAAAACAACGCTGAGGAGGCAGCGCATGGCACCAAGGGGGTAGGAATGACGGCTGTGCTGCGTCACATTACGAAGGAAAGTCCCAGCTCCGGGACGGTATAACGGTATCAGTGAACACATTTTATAAGTGTTAAGTTCTGCAGTGTGCAAAGAGCTAAAAAAAAAGAGCTACCTTTTCCTTGTGCAGCATTACTGCTGCACAAGATGGCTCTTTCAGTAACAAACGACGGGGGGGGGGGGGGACAGGTTCCCTTACATTTAGGTTGTTGTGCCAGCGTGGCGGTCGCAGGACACATTGCCGGCTACACAGCTGGGGATCAGCTGACGTTACTGAAACCCAATAACACTGGGTCGTATGTTTTTACTGTGCAGCCTGCACTTCTGAGCCGCAACTGGCGGTGTTGGAGCCCAGGAATAGCAGTTCAGGTGGTAGAAAGATGAACACAGCAGGAGACCTGGATGACACCCAATTACTTAATCAGGCAGAGGAGTGGCAAATTCCTGCGAGATCCAGGCCTGGTTCATTTTCAGGAAAGTAAGCCGGTCAACGTTATCGGAGGATAGTCGCATGCGACGGTCTGTTAGTACACCACCTGCGGCACTAAAGACACGTTCCGATAAGACACTAGCCGCAGGGCAAGCCAGCACCTCCAATGCATACTGGCTTAGCTCTGGCCATGTATCCAGCTTAGAGACCCAAAACTTGAACGGGGAAGAGCCGTCTGGGAGTACAGTAAGAGGGCAAGCCATGTAGTCTGTCACCATCTGACGGAACCGTTGCCTCCTGCTGACTGGAGCCGCCGGTGATGGTGTAGACATTTGGGGCGGGCACACAAAAGTGTGCCAGAGTTGTGCCATACTGGGCTTGCCTTGGGCAGAGGCACTGCTTCTGCTCCCTCTTTGGGCAGAGCCTCCCCCACTGCCTCGACGCACTGAGCTGCTTTGTAAAGCACTAGCAGCACTCCTCTCAGTTGGACAGGAGAAGATGATGGAATTCACCAGTGTGTCGTGGTACTCCCGCAATTTACGCTCCCGGGTCAACGCAGGGATGAGGTTTTGGACGTTGTCCCGGTAGCGAGGATCGAGGAGGGTGAACACCCAATAATCAGGCATGTTGAGAATGTGGTCGATGCGGCGGTCGTTTCTCAGGCACTGCAGCATGAAATCCACCATGTGCTGCAGAGTGCCAACCGGCCCAGAAACGCTGTCCCCTGCTTGAGACATGATCTCTGCCCGCTCGTCATCACCCCACCCTCGCTGTACACACTGACCACTGGACAATTGTGTCGCTCCCTCCTCTGGACGGAGCTCTTCCTCCTCCATTGACTCCTCCTCATCCTCCTCACAAATTGGCCCCTGCGTACCCCTTTGTGAGGAACCACGTGGCGCTGACTCTCCAGAAGCTGATGGAAAAGGTGACTCCTCATCCTCCACCTCTTCCACCACATCATCCCTTAACC